>NC_091435.1:87438638-87724673 GCF_964237555.1 Oryctolagus cuniculus
TGTGGCCAGGGAGTGCAGTGGAGGATGGCCCAGGTGCTTGGGCCCTGCACCCCATGGGAGACCAGGAAAAGCACCTGGCTCCTGGCTCCTGCCATCGGATCAGCGCGGTGCGCCGGCCGCAGCGCGCCGGCCGCGGCGGCCATTGGAGGGTGAACCAACGGCAAAGGAAGACCTTTCTGTCTGTCTCTCTCTCTCTCACTGTCCACTCTGCCTGTCAAAAAAAAAAAAAAAAAAAAAAAACTGTATATATGAAATACATGAAATTTTTTTCATTTATATAAATTAAAATAAAAAACCTAGGGACTGCACCTACAGATTTACAAAGACCAAAAACAATAACAACAAAAATATTACTCCTCATGTAGGATCTCTGTCCTTAGTGTGCTGTACATTGAGATTTAATGCTATAACTAGTACTCAAACAGTATTTTTCACTTTATGTTTCTGTGTGGGAGCAAACTGTTGAAATCTTTACTTAATGTATGCTAAACTGATCTTCTGTATATAAAGCGAATCGAAAATGAAGCTTGATGTGAATGGAAGGGGAGAGGGAGTAGATAAGGGGAGGGTTGCGGGTGGGAGGGACGTTATGGGGGGGAAGCCATTGTAACCCATAAGCTGTACTTTGGAAATTTATATTCATTAAATAAAAGTTAACAAAATTTAAAAAATGCTACATATGCTACATGAATGGAGCCACATAGCATATAGGCTTTTGAGGCAGGCATTTTAAATTCAACATGAAGATAAATAAAAATTATTATATGTAGAAGTAATTCATTTAATTCATTTTTTTATAGTTAAGTATTGTTCTACAATGTACATTAGTCTATTCATTCATTAAATTATAGCTGGGTTGTTTAGTTTTTGAGTATTATAAATAAAGTTGTCAGGTACATTTTTTAAACTGTGTGTGTGTGTGTGTGTGTATGTGTCTGTGTGAACATACACATTTCTTTGAGATGTACAAATGCAATTACTGCATCACGTAATAATTAGGTTTCATTATTTGTTTTTTTAAGATTTTATTTATTTATTTGAGAAGAAGAGTTACAGACAGAGAAAAGGAGAGACAGAGAGAGAGGTCTTCCATCTCCTGGTTCATTCTTCAAATGGCCACACAGCTGGAGCTGGGCTGATCCGAAGCCAGGAGTCAGGAGCTTCTTCCGGGTCTCTTACTTGGATGCAGGACCCAAGAACTTGGGTCATATTTTATTGCTTTTCCAGGCCATAGCAGAGAGCTGGTTTGGAAAAGGAGCAGCTGGGACATGAATGGACGCCCATATGACCTACTACACCACAGTGTCGGCCCTGGTTTTGTTTTTTTAAGTAACTACCAATCTACTCTGCATAGTGCTTATACCATTTTACATTCTTATCATTAATGTATATGTGGTACTTCATGCAGAGCTGCCTCCATTTCCAGTGAATCCAATCCAAGAGCATTTAACTACTTTTGTTATTATTGGCCTGACATTTTAATTACTCCATAACTTCAATTACAGTCAACGTCTAGGATTTTACTGTCATTACCTCCTCATAGGAGACAGCGTGGGAGCTGGTGCTGTAGCACAGTGCGCTTGGCTTCCTTCTGCTGCACTGCCATCCCCTGTGGGCACCAGTTTGAGTCCTGGCTGCTCCTCTTCTGGTCCAGCTCTCTGCAATGCCTGGGAAAGCAGCAAAAGATGGCCTAAGTGCTTGGGCCACTCCACCCACATGGGAGACTCAGGGGAGTCTCCTGGTTCTTGGGTTCGGATTAGCCCAGCTCCAGCTGTTTGACCATTTTGGAAGTGAATATGGAGTTTCCTCAAAAAACTAAAAATAGATCCACCATATGATCCAGGTATTCATCTTCTAGGTATGTATCCAAAGGCAAAGAAATCATCATATGAAAGAGATATCTGCTCTTACAAATTCGTCGCAGCACTGTTCACAATAGTCCAGATAAGGAAAGTATCTAAGTATCCATCAATACAGGAATGGATAAAGAAAATATAGTTATATTATATATTGCAATATTATTCAGGCATTAAATCAATGATATTTTGCCATTTGCAGCAAAATGTACGCATCTTGAGAGATAAATATGTTTAGTACAATAAGTCAGCCACAGAAAAGCAAATACTATGTGTTCTCTCTCACATGTGGATATGAGATAATGGTGAGGCAATGGTTTCTGGTGTTCTGCAGCTCAGTGGGGTGACTATAGTTCACAATAATGTATTATATACTGAATATACAACTGAAAGAGAGCAGCAGATGGGCTCCATATGCAAATAAAAGATAAAGAAATAGAAAGGCTAGTTATCTGGTACAATCTGTGTATGTTGTGTGTATGTATCAAAATATTGCACTGTGATGCATGAAATGTATGCATATTACATATGAATCCAAATTTTTAAAAATAATTAAATAGTTCTATAAATTCAATAAGCATCTCTGTAAACTTATTTCACCAGAATAGATGAGCAGAATTTGTCCTGTACTTTAGTGATTTGGTAAAACACATGGACTATAAATGATGAGACACAAATTCTATAGAGATTCAGATTCTGCCACATTGGAGAAAGATCCAGGGCAGCTGTTGGCCAACAGTTACTGTAAAGGGTCAGATAATAGGCTTTGCAGTTCAGAACATGTCTATCATGACTGCTCACCTTTGTCACTGTAGCACAACTACAGCCATAGACAACGTACAAATGAATGAATGTGGCTGTGTGAAACACTTGTAGACGTCATCAGAAGTCTGTATTTAGCCTGTGGTATATAGTTAGTCAACCCCTGGTGTCAATTAATCTTATTACTTTCACGGTCAAGAAGAAAGTACAATTTTTATAAGCTATTGGGCTCTGAAGATAGCATACTCTATACTGCTCAACCCATGGACTCCGTTGAATGGAAATCTGTGCAGGGTAGGATAAAATGCTGTAAGCTGCCTAGGCTGCAGTGAAAGTCTCCCTCGAAGCACTAATGATGTCTAAGGTAAACAGAAGATGAAGAAAAATCTTAAAACAAGTCCCAGTAGGAAAATCAAAACTAGGAAACCAGCTATTGCTGTAGCTGAAGTCTGAATATGGAGTTTCCTCAAAAAACTAAAAATAGGGTTAGTTAGGGTTGTGAGAACAGACATCTAATCTTTCTTATATTCCTTAAGGTACCTAGTACAGTTTTGCTTATCATAGGTGATATAAACAAGGAAGTGACTATCAAAGGAGGAGCTAAGGTCCCCAGCCCCTCCCTGCATCCCTCCCTGCTCTACCCAAACTACCCTCCCCTTTCTCAATAAGCAGAAAACCAAGATTTCCATGAAACAGACCCCCTAAACAAACAGCAGGTAAAAATAACCAACATGACTGCTTGCTGTTTCACTTTGATGACTGCTAGCTAATTATAATATTATAATGAAATTACCCACATGTACTCCTATCATGCACCTGATTCCATGTTTCTGAGAACTCATATAAAGGAAGGGAAATGGTGTCTCCACATCCTAAGAATATTCAGTTAAACTCAATGCCAGACACAATCCCTTTATATGCTTCCGGATCATTTAAAGGGATGACCTTGAACCTCACTGAATGCAGCTCACTCTTGAGTGAGTACTTTTAATCTGTATGCAAATAAGTCTTGTTCTTCAGTTAACCTTTAGCTACATCTCATCATCACATTTTTTCTTGAATTGGAGATAAGAATCTGGACTGAGATATTACATGATATCTGATCCAAATATGTTGATATCCAAGTATGCAATAATGTGACTGAATGAAATGTGAAATATTTGTTAAGAACTGAATGTATGCACTGGCAATAAATAATTTTTCCTTGAGTACATTTAAACAAAAGAAGCCAGTGATTTCTGTGTACACTAAACTTTGAAACCTCATCTTTAGGTTTAAAAAGATTCCACTTTAAGGGAAGAAGTTACAGAAGGAGTCACGGTTAATATTGCCTCTGGCAATTGTAGGAGGATTTCCTTTTCCAGAGTCCAAAGTGGCAAGGAAGTCAAACTACATTCTCCTTGCCACAAAGGAAGAACAGACTCTTAGTTTTTTTTTTCTCTTTCCTGATTAACAAGAAGGTTATGCCATGTTTTTAGTCTGGTTTACAATAGAAACTAAGGCTTTGATACCAAGATCAAAATTGTGAGAAAATCCTTATTCACATCTGGAGAGTGTTAAATAGTCCTTGATGAGAAGCAATACTGGGCGTCCAGGTGAATGACCATGTTATCTTGCTGGGACTGAGGGGGATTCTAGATCCGGTGGTGGAGCACAATCTTCCTGCTCCCGCTGGGACAGCACAAGCACCTGGATTGCCATAGGGGTGGAATTCATACCACAGGGAAGACAGAGCCCTTGGTTAGTGAAGCTGAATAACAATGCAAGTTTAGCAATATGAACACCACTCACTAAGCCAGATATGCCTGTGCACAATAGATTACAGCTTGATTTACACCCAGAGTTAACATAACATATGGGCTCCAACATTTTACCTTCAGATCCTGGGTAGAAAATGATGAAAGAGGGAACATAGTTGACATTTTATTTGTGTCAGGCAGAGAACTAAGGACTTTACACGATTTATTTTACATACTCACAGGAACCTACGATAACAGTAGATTTATTATTCTGATTTTGGATGATTAAGAAAGCAGAGGTTTAGGAAAGTAAGAAATTTCATTTTCTAAGTTTGTCTTATTCCAAAGTCCATAAATATAACTTCCATAAAAAAAAAAACTATAGGGAATACTATTCAGTTCATGGGTCCATTTTTTGAACCTCCTTTTTTTTGATACTAACTGGAAAGTCAGTTATAGGTTTCCAATCTATGACAATGTATTATTTTATTTATTTATTTGGCAGGTAGAGTTATAGACAGTGAGAGAGAGAGACAGAGAGAAAGGTCTTCCTTCCATTGCTTCACTCTCCAAATGGCCACCATGGCCGGCACTGTGCCAATCCAAAGCCAGGAGCCAGGTGCTTCTTCCTGGTCTCCCATGCGGATGCAGGGGCCCAAGTACTTGGGCCATCCTCCACTGCACTCCGGGGCCACTGCAGAGAGCTGGACTGGAGGAGGAGCAGCTGGGACTAGAACCTGGTACCCATATGGGATGCTGGCACCGCAGGTGGAGGATTAACCAAGTGAGCCACAGCGCCAGCCTCTATATATTTAACTTTTTTTAACTTTTATTTAATGAATATAGATTTCCAAAGTACAGCTTATGGATTACATTGGCTCCACCCACCAATGACTTCCCTCCCACCTGCAACCCTCCCTTTTCTCGCTCTCTCTCCCCTTCCATTCATATCAAGATTCATTTTCAATTTTCTATATATACAGAAGATCAGTTTAGTATACATTAAGTAAAGATTTCAACAGTTTGCACCCACATAGAAACACAAAGTGAAAAATACTGTTTGAGTACTCGTTATAGTATTAAATCTCAATGTACAGCACATTAAGGACAGAGATCCTACATGAGGAGTAAGTGCACAGTGACTCCTGTTGTTGACTTAACAAATTGACACTCTTGTTTATGGCATCAGTAATCTCCCTATGCACCAGTCATGAGTTTGCAAGGCTATGGAAGCCCCCTGAGTTCACCAACTCTGATCATATTTAGACAAGGTCATAGCCAAAGTGGAAGTTCTCTCCTCCCTTCAGAGAAAGGTACCTCCTTCTTTGAAGAGCTGTTCTTTCCACTAGGATCTCACTCACAGAGATCTTTCATTTAGGTTCTTTTTTCTTTTTTCCAGAGTGTATGACAATATATTTAAGATTCAGTTAAATGCCCAAATTACCTACTGCTCCCTGTGGTTCTAGTAAAATTTGATGATGTCCTGAATACTTGTAATAAAGTTTCACTATCCTAATTATCTCTTGTTTTTTGAAATGGGAGAAAATGGAGAAATCTTCTCATGTAATTTCAGAGACTGAAAGCTTCACAGGAGTGCCTGATTATTTTTCCCCTAATTTCCAGTGGTCTGTGTAGTTCTAACTCCCATTTGGTCACTACTTATTGGATAACAGTTTCTGCACAAATTGCCACAAGGTTTTAAAAATTTTTAGTTGTATTAAACATGGAGACTAAACAGCATGCTTCAGAATCAACAGTGGGTCATAAAAGAAATCCAAAGAGAAATCAAAAAAAATTTTAAAAATGAATGAAAACAATACAATACAATAAAACTTATGTGATACAGTAAAAGCAGTGTTCAGAGGAAAGTTTATAGAAATTGGTGCCTACATCAAGAAATTGGAAAGGCACCAAGTAAATGAACTATCAATGCATCTCAAAGACCTAGTAAAACAGCAGTAAACCAAACTCAAAATTAGTAGGAGAAAAAAAATTAAAATTAGAGAAGAAATAAACAAAACTGAAACTGAAACCAAAACAACAACACAAAATATGAGTGGAACAAAAAGCTGGTTTTTGAAAAAATAAACAAAATTGACAAACCATTGGCCCACCTAACAAAAAGAGAAAGAGAGAAGACCCAAATGAATAAAATTAAAGATGAAAAAGGAAATACAACAACAGATATCACAGAAATTAAAAGAATCATCAGAAATTACTACAAGGACTTGTATGCCAACAAATCAGGAAACCTAGAAGAAATGAATAGATTACTGAACATAAGCAACCTACCTAAATTGAGCCATGGAGATATAGAAAACCTAAAGAGACAAATAACCAAGACAGAAATTGAATCAGTAATAAAGATCCACCCAAAAAAGAAAAACCCAGGATCGGATGGTTTCACTGTTGAATTCTACGAGACATTTAAAGAAGAATTAATCCCAATTCTTCTCAAGCTATTCAAAAGAATAAAAATGGAGGGACTCCTCCCAAACTCCTTCTATGAAGCCTGCATCACCTTAATTCCTAAACTTAAGAAAGATAATGGAGAAAGAGATCTATAGACCAATTTTCCTGTTAAACATAGATGCAAAAATCCTCAACAAAATATTGGCTAATCAAATCCAACAACACATCAGAAAGATCATTCACCAAGTTCAAGTGGGATTTTTCCCTAGTATGCACGGATGTTTCAACATTCACAAATCAATGAATATGATACATCACATTAACAAACTGTAGAACAAAAACTATATGATTATCTCAATAGATGCAGAGAAAGCATTTGATAAAATATAGCATGCTTCCATGAAAAAATCATAAGCAAATTGGGTAGAGAAGGAACATTCCTCAACACAATCAAGGCAATTTGAGACAAATGCATGGCCAGCATCCTACTGAATGGAGAAAATTAGGAAGCATGCCCACAGAGATAGGAAATCAGACAAGGATGCCCACTATCACCATTACTGTTCAATACAGTTGTGGAAGTTTTAGTCAGAGCCATAGGCAAGATAAAGAAATCAAAAGGATACAAATTAGAAAAGAAGAAGTCAAACTATCTCTATTTGTGGATGACATGATTATATATATATATATATATATATATATATATGATCCAAAAGATTCTACTAAGAGACATTTAGAACTCATAAGAGCTTGGTAATGTGATGGGATATAAAATGAACACACAAAAATCAATATCCTTTGTATACACAGACAATGTCACAGCTGAGAAAGAGCTTCTAAGATCAATCTCATTCACAATAGCAGCAAAAAAATTAAATACCTTGTAATAAATTTAACCAACAAAATCAAATATCTCTATAATGAAAATTACAAAACAGTAAAGAAATAAATAGAAGACACAAAAAAATGGAAAAATATTCCATGTTCATGGAATGGAAGAATTAGTATCACCAAAATGTCCATACTACCAAAAGTAGTTGCCAGATTCAATGTGATTCCAATCAAAATATCAAGGACATTTCTTCTGATATATAGAAAAAAATGATGTTGAGGCCAGTGCCACAGCTCACTAGCCTAATCCTCCACTGCCGGCACACCAGGTTCTAGTCCTGGTTGCTCCTCTTCCAGTCAAGCTCTCTGCCATGGCCCAGGGAGGCAGTGGAGGATGGCCTAAGTGTTTGGGCCCTGCACCCACATGGGAGACCAGGAGGAGGCACCTGGCTCCTGGCTTCGGATTTGCACAGCGCGCCTGCCATAGCGGCCATCTGAGGGGTGAACCAACCAAAGGAAGACCTTTCTCTCTCTCTCTCTCTCTCTCTCTCTCTCTCTCTCACTAACTCTGCCTGTCAAAAAAAGAAAAAAATGATGTTGAAATTCATATGGAAACACAGGAGACTCCAAATAGCAAAAGTAATCCTAGAGAACAAAAACAAAGCTGAAGGCATTACAATACCAGGTTTCAAGACATACTACAGAACAGTTACAATCAAAACAGCCTAGTACTGTTACAAAAACAGTTGGATAGACCAATTGAACTGAATAGAAGCTCCAACAATGAAACCACGCATATACAACCAACTTATCTTTGAGAAAGGAGCTAAAGTCAATCCCTGGAGCAAAGATAGTCTCTTCAACAAATGTTGCTGGGAACTGGATCTCCATATGCATAACTATGAAGCAAAACCCTTACCTTGCACCTTTCACAAGAAATCCATTCAAAATGGGTTGAAGACCTAAGTCTGTGACCCAATCCCATCAAATCATCAGAGAACATTAGGGAAACCCTGCATGTCATTTGCATACTCAAAGAGTTCTTAGAAAAGACCCCAGAGGCACAGGAAATCAAAGCCAAAATTGATAATTACATCAAATTGTGATTCTTCAGTACTGCAAATAGGACACTTGGCAAAGTGAAAGGTAATTGTTAATGGGAGAAATTATTTGCAATCTATGCAACTGATAAAGAATTAATAACCAGAAATTATAAAGAGCTCAAGAAACTCAACAATAATAAAACAAACAACACAGTTAAAAAATGGGCAGAGGACTTAAACAGGCATTTTTCAAAAGAGGAAGTCCAACTGGCCAACAGACTCTTAAAAAAAATGCTCTGGATCACTAGCCACCCAGGAAATGCAAATCAAAACCACAAAGAGGTTTCAGCTCCAACCAACTCCCACTCCCATTAGGATGGCTTTCATACAGAAATTAGCAAACAACAAATGCTGGTAAGTATGTGGGTAGAGAGATGCCCTAATTTACTGTTGGTGGGAATGTAAACTGGTACAACCACTGTTGAAGACAGTACAGAGATACTTCAGAAATCTTAATAAAGACCTACCATATGACCATACCACTCCTGGGAATTTATCCAAGGGAAATGAAATCAGCATATGAGAAAGTTATGTGTATTCCCATGTATATTGCAGCTCACTTCACAATAGCTAAGATATGGAATCAATCCAAATACCCATCAATATACCCGTCAACAGAAGAATGGATAAAGAAATTATGGAGTATGCACACAATGGAAGACTACACAGAGATTTTTTTCCAAAAATGAAATCATGTAATTTGTAAGGAAATAGATGCAACTGGAGAACATTATACATAGTGAAATAAGTCAGTACCAAAATGACAAATACCATATGTTCTCCCTGATCTGTTGTAACTATTAGAGCACCTAAAAGGTAATCTATAGAAGTGAAATTGACACTTTGAGATGCAATGACTTTGAACAGCCCTTGTCTCTACCGGTGAGGAACAGTTTCATTTTTTTTTTTTTCATACTATTTGTTGAACTCTTTAGTTAGTACTGAGACAAAACTGGAAATAGGAGATGGAGGAGGAAGAAGGGTAAGAGTATTGGTGGGAGGGTGGGTAGGTTGCTTCTCTTCCAATCCAACTCTTGACTTATGGCCTATAAAGCAGTGGAAGATGTCCCAAGTGCTTAGGCCCCAGCACCCAAGGAGACCATAAGAGACCCTGGCTCCTGGCTTTCGATTGGCTCTGCTCTATCACTAGTGTCATCTGGGGAGTGAACTGGCAGATGGGAAACCTTTTTGTCTCTCCTTCTCTCTGTAACTCTACCTCTCAAATACATAAAATCTTAAAAAAAAAAAAAAACACAACTCACAGTAAATGTTTTTATGGCTGAAGATTGACTATAAATTGCAGTAGTCCATAAAATTGAGGCTCTACTCCCTAAACAGATACCTTGTTATATATTGAACCTGGAAAACACCACAATTAGTGAAATAAGCCAGTCCCAAAAGCACGAACACCATATGTTCTTCCTGATTCTGTGGTAACCAATCGAGCACCTAAAAGGTTACCTATAAAAATGAAATTGACACTTTGAGATATGATGACTTTAAACAACACTTGTCTTGAATGTTGAGGAACTTTTTTCCCCATACTATTTGTTTAACTCTTTACATAGTACAGTTAATCTTATGTGTATAAAGTTAATTGAAAGTAGATCTTAGTAAAAAATAAGAATGGCAATAGGAGTCGGAGGAGGTAGAAGGGTTAAAGTGTGGGTGGGAATGGTACAGTGGGAAGAATCAGTATGTTCCTAAAGTTGTATTTATGAAATGTATAAAATTTATATACCTCAAATAAATGGTTTCTGGGTAAAAAAATAAAAAATAAAAAAACTCAATAATTTGAAATAGTGAAGTCTAGAAGCTTTAGCAATAATGGACAAGAACAAGAGAGCTTGGAAGTGGATTTTATGCACACCCACACACACCCACACATGCACACAGACACACACCCTGGGCCAGGGTAAGACCTATGGTGAAAGGAAACAGAGATACTATCTAAAACCAGACAGCAGCTGAGCTGAGGTTCAGTGTGCATGGTATATGCAGCAGGCCTAAGTTGACAGTGGGGAATTCCTGTAGGTATAAATGGGGCTTACCAGCATGCTTCAAATGAAGCAGTCAGTGTTCTGAATTCTAGGCAAATAAATAGCAAGGAAACTTGCCAGTATGTCATTTGGCACCAGAAAAATAGGTCAGAGCTCAGGATCACTACTCCAGTGATATGCAAAGAAAGGGTGCTTTTTTACAATAAATATTGATGAGTCCCAAGAATATTTAAATACTAATATCAAATAGTCACTAACTACATACTTTGTTTTAGTATTGTGCCAGATATGACTGGACACATCATACACACACACACACACACACACAAACACACTTAATAACTATTCCCATCAACAAGGTGAAATGGATAGGCAGTGATCCAGCGTCTTACATCTATTGGGATTTCTGAGGCATCTTTTGTTATAAATGGCAATTAGTTCACATGTTCAGTTCATCTACAGAAAATCACTTTATTTTCTTGGTATATGTTACAATATCTGTAATGGATTACTGAACCTGTAGATAGCACTGAACCCAATTTATATAATGTTTTTCTTTTGCATACAAAATTAATGATTAATTTATAAATAAGGCACAATAAATATTAATTAATAATTAAAATTAATAATATATAATATAAAATTATAACCTATTGTAATAAAATTTATGTGTGATCTTTCTCCCTCTTTCTCTTTGTGAAAATATCATATTGTACTGTATGTTTTAGTTGATTAATACACATTTTATTCTTTCCTTAATAAGTTGTGAGCTTACAACTTTTCATTTACAGGGAACATTTTATTTCTTCTCTTTGGCATTTCCAAATTGATAGTATCACTACTCTTGTACCTTGTGGGACATTATTAAGTAAAGTTGCATGAACACATGTATTGAGATACTGCAAAAGTCCACATGATAACTGAGGTAGTGATTGAGTGACTGACTCATTGGCAGATAAACTTTGCGATATAGATACACTGAACAAAGGCATGAGTCAGGTCTTAGTACAGAACAAGAGAGGGTAAGCTTTCTATTATGCTACTGAGGCCAACATATTATTCAAAATTTATGATTGCTTAATTCTGGAATCTTCCATTTAATACTATTGGACCACAATTGACTTTAGGTAACCAAAACTGTGGAAAGTGAAGCCACAGATAAAGGGAGACTAGTATATATCCTTGCAGGTAGGCCTGATGGATCCATCAATTGCTGGTAAAGATATGTTGATGTCTTCAACTCCAAAAATGGATTCATCTATTTTTCCTTATGATTCTATTAGTTTTTATTGCAAATATTTGATGCCCTACTATTAGGGACATTGTATATATATATACATGCACACACAATGTATATAAAATATCTTTTTGGGGAATAGAAAATGATACCTTTATGAAATGCCCCATTTTGTCCCTGATACTTTTTCTTATCCTGAAGTCAGCCTTGTCTCAAATAAATACATTCCAATAACTATGTGCTTTAGTAGTGTTAGATATTTAAATCCCTATCTGTGTTTTCCTATTTAAGGTAGAATTCTTCTAGCAGCATATGGTTGGGCCTGTGTTTTATTCACTCTGCTGATCTATTTTTTCATTGGTATATTTAGGTCATTTCCTTTCAAGTTGATACTGACATAGTTGGATTAATACCATCTTTTTAGCTGTTCTTTGTAATGTTTTTCATCTTTCTTTTTCTTACTTAGGCTTTAAGTGAACATTTTAGATACTTTAATTTCCACATTTTTAGGTTTGTCATGTCTAATGCTTTACAAATGTTTTTAGTAGCTGCCATTGAGTTTGCAGGTAATCCAAGTCCACTTTTGAGTAACACTATATTCCTGCATGCCTTGCCTCAAGGCTGTCATTTGTTTCATTGATTCAAATGCTATTATCATTCAATGCATTGTTGTTATTATTATTACGTTTAAGATTTGCTTTATTTACTGGAACAATTAAAAATCAAGAAAAAAATTTAACCTTAATTTGTTTATTCTCTGGTGCTTTGTCTTTCTTTATTCATATAAAGGTAATTTCTGACAAATATCTTTTTCCTTCTCCCTGAAGTACACCTTTTAGTATTTATTGCTGGATACGTTGACTGGCAACCCTTTTTTCTAATATTAGTTTTACTGAGAAAGTCTTTATTGCCTTCATTTTGAAAGATAACTTAGCTAGATATAGGATCCTAGGCTGGCAGATTTTTTTTTCTTTTAATACTTTCAGTATTTCAACCAGCTTTTTATGCTCTGTATAGTTTCTGACAACAAATCTACTATAATTCTTACATTTTCTCTATATGTAAAGTATTTTCCCCCTCTGTCTTCTTTCTAGATTTTCTCCTTGTTTTCAGTTTTCTAAAGTTTGCATATCACTTACCTAGTTGTAGATTTGTTGATATTTATTCTACTTGCTGTTCTTTGATATTTCTGTATCTTGACTTGGTGTCATTAATTCTATAAAATTCTGTGATTATTACTTCCACTATTTTTTCTGCTCTTCTCTCTCTCTTCTCATTCTGGTATTCCAGAATCTGTGTTACACCTTTGAAAATTGTTGCTGAGTTGATGGATGTTCTTTTCTGACTTTTTCCACTATTTCTCTCTTTGTATTTTAATGTGTAAAGTTCCTACAGACCTATTTTTAATCTAATTCATTCTTTCCTTGGTAGTACTCATTTTACTCATACATCCTAAAAAGACATTCTTCATGTATATTACAGTGTTGCTGTTTATTTCTATCTTTTTCTTTTGTTTCTTTCTTGACCATTCCATTTCTGTCCTTACTTTACCCTTCCGTTCCTGTGTGTTGAGTACTTTCTCCAGTAGAGCCATTAACATATTATTTATATTTATAGTTGCTTTAAATTTCCTATGAGATGAAGCCAACATTTGCATCAGATCTGAAGACAGTTCTTATGCGTGGGTTAGCTCTTTAGACACTTTTTCTTTTCTTTTAGTAAACTTTATGATTTCATGAAAAAATTGGACATGATGCATTGCATAAGAGGAGCTATAATAATTAGTCTCATAGTGAAAGCTTTTATGCTTTTCTGACTAGGAGTTGGACTGTATTTAACATCTGCTATAGCATTAGGTGCCAAAAGTTTTTGTTTTTTTGAGTGTCCTTGTTTTTGTCTCTCTTCTCTTTGGGTTTCCTTAAAAGCTTTCCTACAGAGGTTGTGTCTTGCAATTCTTTCATTTTTTTATGCCACTGTTATTAGAATGGAGCCCTGTTAATCTGGTGTCAAAATATAGGATGCTTGCTTCCAATATCAGAGTGTGGTTTCAAGTCCTGGTTACTCTGCTTCCTATCCAACTCCCTGTTAATGCACTTTGAAAGTAGTGGATAGGATGGTATTTCTAGCCAGTGAAACTCCACCGTCTGTAGTCAGCTTGATGGGGATGGAATTAGGATGACACACTTGGGGCTACAGTGCTGGTAATCACAGTTCTTCTTCACTAACAGCCTGCCTGCCTACATTAGTAAGACTGAATAAATCTATGTCTCTTACAGGGCCTGTGATCTAAGATGTGATCTTCATAAGTGTTTCTTGACTTTAAAAATAAATCTTCTTCAAATCTATATTCTTAGGTGAGACAGGAAGGCAAAAGGCATCTGTGGGTGGTTAATTTCCCTCTACCAGGTCAAACAGGGCTCCTCTGGTCAAGTCTTTTCCATGGAGTGTGGGCCATTGCTATGGAGACTATTTCATGTATATTTCAAAATGTTTACCCCCCCCTCCCCGCTCCAGCTTACCATGCAGATTTACCAGAGGGTTTTCTTGGACTGTTTGAAGAACCTTTTGAGGTTTCTAGAAGTGAAAGTCAAGGGTCTCTACTAAGATTGTGGTCCCCAGGGATTTCTCACTCTCAAATTGGTCTACATGCAGCCTGTAGCAACTCATCATACTTACCATTAGTGTTACTACCTGTTCATGACTCAGGTGGCTTTTTGGCAGGTAAAGAGATCTTGGTTGTTCTCTCTTGGCATGTGTGTCTGTCTAAATTTTGTGATGATGTCTTTTGCCAAAAAGTTCTCTGCAAAAAGTCATTGATTTTTTTTTTTTGTTTGTCTACTTTCTCTTTTACTGTAAAGGTGGAAGAATAATGCTCAAACTCTTTAAATGTCAGAGTGAAAATGGATGTCCAGATTTATTTTTCTCTTGTTGAAAATAAGCCCTACCTTTATACCACAGCTATGGTGGGTGGGATCTATGGTATATGGTGGGATGTACATGAGGCATGGAGTTAGAAAATCCAATTTCTGGGGCAGGTGCTGTGACATAGCAGGTAAAGCCGCTGCCTGCGGTGCCAGCATCCCATATGGGCACCGGTTCTAGTCCCAACTGCTCCTCTTAAGATCCAGCTCTCTGCTAATGGCCTGGGAAAGCAGTGGAGGATAACCCAAGTTCTTGGGCCCCTGCACCCACGTGGGAGACCTGAAGGAAGCTCCTGGCTTTGTATTGGCTCAGCTCCGGCCATTGCAGCCATCTGAGGAGTGAGCCAGTAGATGAAGACCCCTCTCTCTCTCTCTCTCTCTCTCTCTCTCTTTGCCTCTCCTTCTCATTCTGTGTAACTCTGACTTTCAAATAAATAAATAAATCTTTAAAAAAAAGAAAACCCAATTTCTGAGCACTGTGCTATTCACTATCAGTATGATCTGTGAATAAGAATAACTTACATAGCCTCTCTCTAGGCTTCAGGTTTCTTATCTATACATCCATTCCTTTTTGCCTAGATTCATTGTTGCCTTAAATAAATCTTACAGGAAGACTGACTCACTTTGGTTGAAGAAAATACAAACTCTAAGAAAATATGAAATAATATTATCAAATATTTACTTATTAAATGTTTACATTGAAGTTCTGTGGTAATATTAACTTTTAGAAATGTTTAAGAAGTCATTCTTATTTCTTTATCTACCAAGGAATGTGAGTTTTACTCCTAGACATGCAATCAGAATGAAGTAGGCAGGCATATAGGTTAAAATTGATCAGATTTGTGAACTGGAAGACCATGCCTTCACCACGCCCCTGTGTGGCCTCATGCCCCTACCTGATGCCTTTGCCATACCTCTATGTGGCCTCATTCCCCTACCTGGCCACACCTGGGTGCCCACCAGCCAATCAGGTTAATTGACCACTCCCTTTTGGAAGTGGGTTAAAAGCCTAGGGCACAGTATGCCTGGCCTGCTCTTTTTCCCTGGCCTCTTGCTAGGAAGGGGCTTGCTATAGCCTGAGCCTCCAGGGCGCATGGCCTTCGGGTCATGTGCTCTAAGCTTCCTGGCCTAGATGCTCATCCACGTGGCTGGTTCCTGGCACTCGATATGAACCCCCATTCACTTCTCTCCCCTAAATAAAGCTCTCACTCTCCTATGCATCTTTCTCACTAAATAAAAGCATAAAATGTACCATGTTGCCTCGTTTATCTGTGCCTGTATTTAGAATTCTTCTCTAAATATTATTAGGCAAGAACCCTCTCGGGCTTATTAATATCGGGGATTTAGTAATAAGCCCATGGTGAAATTGTAAGGTTCCCCAAATTCCAGTAGCACATGTGGCACCCCAGATAGCATTTCTAGGGCACTTTAAGGGGCCACATTTTAGTGTGCATTTTAGGGGGTCTTCTCCAATTTCAAGAAGATCATAGTATTAGTGACAGTTTAGATTTGATTCTTGCAGAAGAAATTCCCCTATAATCTTCCAACTCTGAGACATTTTGGATATGGGAAAAAAGCATATCATATTCATATATACATGTTAGGAAGTCAGATATGAGCTTATGTGTGTGTGACATAAAGGCCTAAAGAGTTGACATCTAGGTCCAGCATATGCATCTCAAAGTCATCCCGATAACATTTCAGGGGCAACCCAGTATTTGCATCCTGCCCTGCCCCCTTCTACCAGATAACCTGCTAGATGGGGGTCCCTGCCCCTTCTGCCTGATTTCTGCATTTCAAATATCCTGCTCCGGATCTTGATCCTCCAGGGGGTCTTGCTCACCCTTCCTCTAACCCAGGGCGGCACCAGCCAGGCTTTCTCCTATCTGATAACTTCAGGGGAAAAACTCAGATAGGAATTTTAGTATTTACATCCAAGAAGTCCTTTGTTCCAAGAGGAGCAGATGTGGGAAGGCAACACCTATCCCCTTAAAAACCCACAGCCTCAACCAGACTGCGTGCTTAGTCCTCTGCGTCTATGCTGAGCCGCCCACCTGGCCTGGCCAGGTGTACTCTTTCCACTCAACCAGGTAACCCCGCTCTCCCCCAGTCTGAGTGACGGGGCACACTCTCTCAGGTTCTGTCTGGAGAGGTGCCCATCCATTCTTATGGATATCCCTTCCCTAATAAACCTTGCTATTTTCTTTCCACCTACTCTCTTTCTCACGCCTGAATTCTTTCTTGCACGAAGACAAGAATCCTGCCATTCACTGGTAACATACACACACATTTATCTATGATCAGATGTATTCAGGGTATTTTTATCCTGAACAGAGAATAAAAATATTACTCAAGATTTTAAAAGGTAATTAACTTTTTTCCTACTATAATTTTTACATTTGTAATTAGTAAAACATGCATAGTAGAAAAGTTTTCCCTAGGTATTACATGTCATGCTAAAAATAATTATTGCAATTTTAACCACAAAGTATTTTTAGTCACTTAATTTTAATGGAACTTTTTATCTGTCCACTACTTATTTTTCCAATCGGAGAGGAGATAGCATTTCTTTACAGGTATGCTGTTCTCTCCTTATTTGGCAATTCTTATGGTATCAGCATTGATTCTAAATGTACTAGAGAAACTTGAATGATATTAAAAATAGTTGGAAGAAGTTTATAACACATAAGACAGAAAACAATGCTTTTAAAAATATCTGTCAAGTAGGAAGGTGGGCATTAGCCTATGTATGTGAGAGGAGCAGCAGAACAAAAATGGAGATTTTGTGTGATTGAATGAGTGAAGCATGGAAGTATTCTTTGGAAACAGATCATCATGTATATATCAAAAGTCTTGCCCAAATGAAATAATCTTGTTAGATGGGTCCCAACCCTCCTCTGGAAACAGCATAGGGGAATTGTCCCTGCTCTGTGCTGGGGCTATTAGGTCCAATAACGTGCTAATAAAATCATGGGAGGAAATTTCATGAATTCCAAGTCCAGAAATCCCTCCTCCCACCAATATCACAGAAGAAGTGGAAAAGAGATTGGTGGGCCATATCCGTATCTATATAAATTCCAGACTAAAGCAGACTGGGTTGTCTTCTTCTTTTTGAGATTCTCACCTGATCTGTCAAATGTATTTTGTTCATTAAACTTTGCTACCTCACTTGTTTCCACTCTCTATCTCATGTCTGAAATTCTTTTCTTGTGTGAAGACAGGGACCTCCTATTCAGCCATCTCTAGTATCATTTCCACAACTGAAAAGTATGCAAGTCATATGCAATTTGTTCACTATTATTTAGGACAAATCATTTGGAACTAGTAATAATACACAAGAAAATAAGATCTGATCCCAAATTGAAGAAGAACGGATAAAATATAGGAGAAAACTGTATGAACCACTAGTATATTGTGATAGGTTCTGTTCCACATGTGTATAAAATAACTGTGTTTGGAGACTATTTGAAGCTTGGAGACTACTGATGAAGGCTGAAGTAAGGTGAGGGTAGTGTCACAAGGGAGGAGATATGTCTTAAGGAACAATTAGCAACTCAAATTTCAGACACTGAGAGCATAAAGATGACAGTTTCAGGTGCTATCAAGACTAGTATTGACTGGGTTAAATTTAGTAACATTAGGAAAAATAGATCAGTAATAGAGAAGTCTGGATAGATAAGTAGGGACTGGTACTAGAGATAACTGTATCAGAAGTCTTGTATTTATGCAAGAAAAGAATTTCAGGTGTGAGACAGAAAATAGCAGTCAGCATGCTATTGAAGTTTAATGAAGAGAATACACGTGGGAGGCCAGTCAGGCCTCTCAGAGAACTGAGAGTCCAATCTGCATGCAGACTGGATTTTTTATTAGATAAGAATCTCCCTTTTCTCTTCTCCTCCCTTTTGGGATATTGCTGGGCAAAGGGCTTTCCAGGCATGGACTTGAAGAAATCCCCCCTGGACTTTAAGCCACAGAGTGTTACTGTACATAACAGTTTCCTTGGCACAGGTTGTGGGAGAGTCCCCTAAGCTGTCCCTGAGACTCATTTAACAAGGTTATGGGACTTGGATAAGACTTTTGATGTGCATATGCTAGTCTGCTTCCAAGGCAAGCGTCTTCCCTCACTGGATCACACAAGATTCCCATTTTTATTTTTCAGCCCCTCTCACCTACATAGACTAAAGCCTAACTTCCTACATAACAAGAACCAAATAACAAAGAGCTTTATATGCTCTATGGATAAAATTCCATCACATCAATACATCGTCAAACATTTAAAATAAGAATTTAGGACATTATCTTTCTTTGGATTAATTTAATTCATAAGATTTATATTTTCTTCTAATTCCATTGCTTCCTTCTTTCATTTTTAAGAAGTTCTTTTTTTTTACAGTATAAATGAACAAGAAAAAAATCTATGCTTTGAAATGCTTTAGAACAGCAGGGAACTACAAAGAGGTTATGGGCTGTTTTTCCCCTGAGAAATTTGAGACTAACAGAATCTTCTCTGTCAGAAATGCTTTAAGGGAATCTGACTGGAGATAGGTTCATGAATGCTTCTAGAGAATGACCTTAGTGGGTCATCCTCCAACCAAACATTTCAGTGATTCTGTGATTTTTTTTTTGGGAGACTTGCAAACAAGCTTTGCAAGTTCAAGATAAAACTTGTAAAGCAGCTTATGGTTTTCATGGATTAGTGGGCCTCTGTGAGCCCACAGATTAGTCTTTATGTTTTAATGTGTCTGCCCTTACCAAGAGAAATGACACTGCTCTTTTAGATTCAATATGCTATGCATTGCCAATTTTTTTTCTAGTCCTGGTAACACTGAAGACTTTATACTCCTCATCATATCTATTATGGTCAAGGTCATATGTATTATTGCTAGTCAGCAAATGAAGAAAATGATGAAGCTAATTGATTTTGTAAAAAATGATTAAGAAGAAGTTTATGAAGACATACAATCTCTGAACTGGAGATTGCCCTAAGGTTACTTAACTAAACCTCCACCTGGATTCAGAAATTTCTTCGGGGTTTCATCTCCTCTTATTGCTAGGAAGCTTAGATAGTATGGAGATTCCTCACAGAGAATTCCTTAGAACAATCTTTGAGCATGCTCAAATATATAGCAGAGTTATCATCCCTCAAACAAGGAATAGCAAACAAGATATTGTTTGATCAAACAAGGAATATCTTCTTTGATATTCCTAAAGACGGAAAATAACCAGAAATTCTAAGAGGAGAGTGAGGATTATGTGAAAAAAATAATTCAAACTATAAATGTTTAATCACTACCCTCAAGGGCACTAATAACAGAATGTCCTACATCTACTGAACTGCAGGTGTTTAACGACATAAAATTAATTTTAGAATCATTCGAATTTGTCTCTATAGGTAGAACATTGTCCCTCATTTATGTCTCCCATCACCTTCAGAACCTTGAGAGAGAGGGAAAGGTGACCTGCTGGCATCACATTTAAGAAGTAAGTATGAATGGAAAGCAAAAGCTTTAAGCCCCATGTTCCTTGGAACCCTAAACTACCATTTCACATCTTGTTGCTGTTTGGAATGAGTCAGAATAGCACTTCATTCCTGGGAGGCTTTCTTGTGAGAGGCAGTTGATGTCCAGGGAAGCATTATTTCTGTTACTGAAACTGCTTTATTGTTCTATCTTGTATTTGTTTTAAGATTTATTTTATTTATTTGAAGAGTTACAGAGAGAAGTAGAGCCAGAGAAAGAAACATCTTCCAACTGGTGGTTCACAACGGCCAGAGCTGAGTTGATCAGAAACCAGGAGCCAGGAGCTTCTTCCCAGTCTACCATGCAGGTACAGGGGCCCAAGTACTTGGGTCATCTTTTACTGCTTTCCCAGGCCATAGAAGAGAGCTGGATCGGAAGTGGAGTAGCTAGGACTTGAACCAGTACCCATATGGGATACGGGTGCTGCAGGCTAGGGCTTTGAACCACTGCGCCACAGTCTCTCTATCTTGTATTTTACATTATACTTGTATACATACTGTATGTCTGCATGGGAAGATTTATCAAGAACTCTGTTTTAATTGGCTTATATATAAAAGATTGCTCATAAATTTAAACTGCTAAAATTAATTGAAGATACATTTTGATTTATGTAGCCTGAATCTCTGTATCAGATATTTTAAATTTGTCAGTAGGAAGAAACTAAAAATGTTTTTACATGTTTGTGCTTAAGATTGCTGGTCAAACAAGCTACACCATGTTAGATATTTCATATATATTTCCAAATACATGTATTCTTAAAATTTATAGAAGGCATTGGATCTTCCAGAAAATGTTTTCATAAGTAAGTGTTATTTAATGGTTGAAATTGCTTGCTAAGTTTTCATTTGATATTGTTATTGTTAGTAAGTGATCTGGTAAGCCTGACTTGTTCCTTCATTTCTCTAATCTCTTTAAGATGGGAAACTGACTCTATACTGAAGCACTCCAGGATGTATAATTTTATCTTTAGATCTTATAAAAGGGATGGCTAACATTTTCTGAAAAAAAAAAATAGCATTGACAAAGAGGAGAATTTAAATTATAATTTTATAGCTAGACTTATTTTGCCACAGGCACAGTAAACAGGCAAAACCCCCTCTTCAGACCAAACAAAGCAAGAGGAAGTTCTAAAGTGAGGACATAGCTTTCCTCATGGGCATTGCCTACCTCACAGAAAAACCATTATCAGAACATGCCTGTGACTACAGACTTCTAGCTTAGGCCACCAAAGATTAGAGATTGAACTTGAGCACCTCCTTAGCTTGCATCCTCTCATGCACTTTAACAAAAACCAGGAGAAAAAGAAACCTAGGCATCAGAAGCAATGTAAAGATAGGTGGCAGGCCAATTAATGGCTGCTTTGCACAGTGATCTGCCATCAAGGAGAAACCACAGGCCAGTCCACTGCAATAGCTTTTGATGTGGAAAGCCAGGGCTTCAGCAGAAGTCAGCTTATGAAGAGCCCTGGCAGCTCTGCCAGTCAAGAGTTGGGTCACTGGAAATGGAACTCTCCTGGAGTTGAAGGACTGCAGGTCAGAGCCTGACTCTGAAAAGCCCTTCACTCAGTCCAGCTTTCAAAGTGACCATTGCTACTGAGGGGACAGCCAAGTAGGGTCAGCAACATTGCAGGTAGAACTGTCAATTTCTTGTTAGAGATGCCACCTGCTTTTACCTGGCCAGCTGTCCTCCCAGGCCAGTTAGGTAATGAAAGTCAGTCAACAGAGTGCCTTCCTCAAAAAGGTTCACACCTTCCTGTTAAAGAGATAGATTGGTCTGGGTCTCATAACAGGCAAGTCTTAAAGCTCACTTGATTATTATCAGGCCCCCTTCTTTCAGTCTCTATTTGCCTCTCAGTCGGAAAACGTATTCATGGCTTAGATAGCAGCTTTCTTAGGTCTGCCAATAATGATTCTGTCCTTTGTTCTAGACCATATCTAGCTCACCTGGGGCCTCATTCTTTTGTAATCATAGCCTTTATTCTTACATCAATGGCTCTACTCCTCAACCATGAGTATTGATGGTCTCCTCTTCCACTAAACATTTTTTTTTCTCATCCGTGTATACCTTTTATTTTTTTCTTTATAAAAATTACTTTTTATTTCTTTATTTAGTAAATATAAATTCCCAAAGTACAGTTTATGGATTACAATAGATTTTTCTCGCCAATAACTTCTCTCCCACTCGCACCCCTCCCATCTCCCGCTCCCTCTCCCATTCCATTCACATCAAGATTCATTTTCAATTATCTTTATGTAAAGAAGATTGATTTAGTATATATTAAGCAAAGATTTCATCAGTTTGCACCCACACAGAATCACAAAGTGTAAAATACTGTTTCAGTACTAGTTATAGCCTTAATTCACATTGGAAAACCCATTAAGGACAGATCCCACATGAGAAGTAAGTACACAGTGACTCCTGTTGTGGACTTAACAATTTGACACTCTTGTTTATAGCATCAGTAATCTCCCTAGAATCTAGTCATGAGTTGCCAAGGCTTTGGAAGCCTTTTAAGTTCGCTGACTTCGATCTTATTCTGACAGGGTCATAGTCAAAGTGGAAGTTCTCTCCTCCCTTCAGAGAAAGGTACCTCCTTCTTTGATGACCCGTTCTTTCCACTGGGATCTCACTTGCACAGATCTTTCATTTAGGTCTTTTTTTTTTTCCAGAGTGTCTTGGCTTTCCATGCCTAAAATACTCTCATGGGCTCTTCAGCCAGATCCGAATGCCTTAAGGGCTGATTCTGAGGCCAGAGTGCTATTTAGGACATCTGCCATTCTATGAGTCTGCTGTGTATCCCGCTTCCCATGATGGATAATTCTCTCCCTTTTTGATTCTATCAGTTAGTATTAGCAGACACTAATCTTGTTTGTGTGATCCCTTTGACTCTAAGACCTATCAGTGTGATCAATTGCAACTGAAATTGATCACTGGGACTAGTGAGATGGCATTGGTACATGCCACCTTGATGGGATTGAATTGAAATCCCTTGGCACATTTTTTTTTGACAGGCAGAGTGGACAGTGAGAGAGAGAGACAGAGAGAAAGGTCTTCCTTTGCTGTTGGTTCACCCTCCAATGGCCGCCGCGGCCGGCGCGCTGCGGCCGGCACACCGCGCTGATCCAATGGCAGGAGCCAGGAGCCAGGTGCTTTTCCTGGTCTCCCATGGGGTGCAGGGCCCAAGCACCTGGGCCATCCTCCACTGCACTCCCTGGCCACAGCAGAGAGCTGGCCTGGAAGAGGGGCAACCAGGACAGAATCCGGCGCCCCAACCGGGACTTGAACCCGGTGTGCCAGCGCCGCTAGGCAGAGGATTAGCCTAGTGAGCCGTGGTGCCGGCCCTTGGCACATTTCTAACTCCACCATTTGTGGCAAGTCCGATTGAGCATTTCCCAAATTGTACATCTCCTCCCTCTCTTATTCCCACTCTTATATTTAACAGGGATCACTTTTCAGTTAAAATTTAAACACCTAAGAATAATTGTGTGTTTATTACAGAGTTCAACCAATAGTACTAGAACAAAAAAAAAATACTAAAATGAATAAAATATTACATTGTACATCAACAGTCAGGACAAGTGCTGATCAAGTCACTGTTTCTCATAGTGTCCATTTCACTTCAACAGGTTTCCCCTTTGGTGCTCAGTTAGTTGTCGCCGATCAGGGAGAACATATGATATTTGTCCCTTTGGGACTGGCTTAATTCACTCAGCATGATGTTTCCCAAATTCCTCCATCTTGTTGCAAATGACCGGATTTCATTGCTTTTGACCGCTGTATAGTATTCTATAGAGTACATGTTCCATAATTTCTTTATCCAGTCTACTGTTGATGGGCATTTGGGTTGATTCCAGGTCTTAACTATTGTGAATTGAGCTGCAATAAACATTAAGGTGCAAACAGCTTTTTTTTGTTTGCCAATTTAATTTCCTTTAGGTAAATTCCAAGGAGTGGGATGGCTGGGTTGAATGGTAGGGTTATATTCTGGTTTCTGAGGAATCACCAGACTGACTTCCACAGTGGCTTAAGCGGTTTGCATTCCCACCAACAGTGGGTTAGTGTCCCTTTTTCCCCACATCCTCCCCAGCATCTATTGTTGGTAGATTTCTTAATGTGAGCCATTCTCACCAGGGTGAGGTGAAACCTCATTGTGGTTTTGATTTGCATTTCCATGATTGCTAGTGATCTTGAGCATTTTGTCATGTGTCTGTTGGCCATTTGGATTTTCTCATTTCAAAAATGTCTATTGAGGTCCTTAGCCCATCTCTTAAGTGCGATGTTTGTTTTGATGTTGTGGAGTTTCTTGATTTCTTTGTAGATTCTGCTTATCAACACTTTATCTATTGCATAGTTTGCAAATATTTTTTTCCCATTCTTTTGGTTGCCTCTTCACTCTCCTGACAGTTTCTTTTGCAGTACAGAAACTTCTCAATTTGATGCAATCCCAAAAGTTAATTTTGGCTTTGACTGCCTGTGCTTCTGGGGTCTTTTCTAGGAAGGTACCTATATATTTCAGGGTTTCTCCAATGTTCTCTAATAATTTGATGGTTTCGGGTCATAGATTTAAGTCTTTAATCCATGTTGAGTGGATTTTTGTGTAAGGTGAAAGGTAGGGGTCTTGCTTCATGATTCTGCACGTGGAAATCCAATTTTCCCAGCACTATTTATTGAATAGACTGTCCTTACTCCAGGAATTGGTTTTGAATCCTTGATCAAATATAAGTTGGCTGTAGATGTTTGGATTGATTTCTGGTGTTTCTTTTCTGTTCCATTGGTCTATCCATCTGTTTCTGTACCAGTACCATGCTGTTTTGATTACAACTGCCCTGTAGTATGTCCTGAAATCTGGTATTGTGATGCCTCTGGCTTTGTTTTTGTTGTACAAGATTGCTTTAGCTATTCGAGGTCTCCCGTGTCTCCATATGAATTTCAGAATCATTTTTTCCAGATCTGAAAAGAAGTTCCTTGGTATCTTGATTGGGATTGCATTGAATGTATAAATTGCTTTTGGGAGAATGGACATTTTGATGATATTGATTCTTCCAATCCAAGAGCATGGAAGATTTTTCCATTTTTTTGGTATCCTCTTGTATTTCTTTCTTTAAAGTTTTGTAATTTTCATCACAGAGATCTTTAATGTCCTTACCTTAGTTTATTCCAAGGTATTTGATTGTTTTTGTAGCTATTGTGAATGGGATTGATATTAGAAGTTCTTCCTCAGCCATGGCATTGCCTGTGAATACAAAGGCTGTTGATTTTTGTGCACTGATTTTATATCCTGCCACTTTGCCAAACTCTTCTATGAGTTCCAATAGTCTCTTAGTAGAGTTCTTTGGATCCCCTAAATAAAGAATCATATCATCTGCAAAGAGGGATAGTTTGAGTTCTTCCTTCCCAATTTGTATCCCTTTAATTTCTTTTTCTTGCCAATAGCTCTGGCTAAAACTTCCAGAACTATATTGAATAGCAGTGGTGAGAGTGGGCATCTCCCCTGTCTGGTAACAGATCTCAGTGGAAATGCTTCCAACTTTTCCCCATCCAATAGGATGTTGGCCGTGGGTTTTTCATAAATTGCTTTGATTTTGTTGAGGAATGTTCCTTCCATACCCAATTTGCTTAGAGTTTTCATCATGAAAGGGTGTTAAATTTTATCAAATGCTTTCTCTGCATCTATTGAGACAATCACATGGTTTTTCTTCTGCAGTCTGTTAATGTGGTGTATCACATTGATTGTTTTGCGAACATTAAACCATCCCTGCATACCAGGGATAAATTCCACTTGGTCTGGGTGGATGATCTTTCTGATGTGTTGTTGCATTCTATTGGCCAGAATTTTATTGAGGATTTTTGCATCTATGTTCATCAGGGATGTTGGTCTGTAATTCTCTTTCAATGCTGCATCTTTTTCCAGCTTAGGAATTAAGGTGATGCTGGCTTCATAAAAAGAATTTAGGAGGATTCCCTCTTTTTCGATTGTTCTGAATAGTTTGAGAATTGGAGTTAGCTCTTCTTTAAATGTCTGGTAGAATTCAGCAGTGAATCCATCTGGTCCTGGGCTTTTCTTTGTTGGGAGGGCCTTTATTCCTGTTTCAATTTCTGTCTCAGTTATGGGTCTGTTTAGGTTTTCTATGTCTTCCTGGTTCAATTTAGGTAGGTTGCATGTGTCCAGGAATCTATCCATTTCTGATAGGTTTCCCTGTTTGCTGGCATACAGGTCCTTGTAGTAATTTCTGATGATTCTTTTTATTTCTGTGGTGTCTGTTGTTACATTTCCTTTTTCATCTCTGATTTTATTGATTTGGGTCTTTTCTCTTCTTTTTTTAGTTAGTTGGGCCAATGGGGTATCGATTTTGTTTATTTTTTCAAAAAACCAGCTCCTCGTTTGGCAGATTTTTGTAATTTTTTTTGTATTCAATCCTGTTGATTTCTTCTCTGATTTTAATTATTTCTCTTCTCCTACTAGATTTGGGTCTGGTTTCCTGCAGTTTTTCTAGGTCCTGAGATGCAATGAAAGCTCCTTTATTTGGTGCCTTTCAAATTCTTGATGTAGGCACCTGTTGATATAAACTTTCCTCTTAACACTGATTTTGCTGTATCCCATAATTTTTGGTATGTTGTGCTGTTATCCTCATTTACTTTCAGAAAATTTTTGATTTCTCTTTTGATTTCTTCTATGGCCCATTGTTCATTCAGGAGCATGTTGTTCAATCTCCATGTGTTTGTATATGCTCTAGGGATTCCTGAGTTGCTAATTTCCAACTTTATTCCTCTATGGTCTGAGAAGCTGCATGGTATGATTCTAATTCTTTTGAATTTGCTGAGACTTGCTTTATGGCCTAGTATGTGGTCAATCCTAGAGAAGGTTCCATGTACTGCTGAGAAGAATGTAAATGCTTTATGTGTAGGATGAAAAGTTCTGTAGATATCTGTTAGATCCATTTGGGTTATAGTGTCATTTAAATCTACTGTATCCATGTTGATCTTCTGTCTGGTTGATCTGTCTATTTCTGAGAGTGGAGTATTGGAGGCCCCCAATACTATTGTATTGGAGTCTAATTCTCCCTTTAAGTCCCTTAACAAATCTTTTAAATAAACTGGTGCCCTGTAATTAGGTGCATATACATTGATAATCGTTATATCTTCCTGTTGAATTGATCCCTTAATCATTATATGGTGCCCCTCTTTGTCTCTGTTAACAATTTTTGTGTTAACATTTATGCTGTCTGATATTAAGATGGCTACACCCACTCTTCTTTCATTTCTGTTGGCATGGTATATCTTTTTCCAGCCTTTCACTTTCAGTCTGTATGGATCTTTGTTGGAAAGATGTGTTTCTTGTAAGCAGCAAATAGATGGGTTTTGTTCCTTAACTCAATCAGCCAATATGTGTCTTTTAACTAGACAGTTCAGGCCATTAACGTTCAATGTGACTATTGATAAGTAGTAACTGTGCCCTGCCATTTGCCAAAGATATTTTCTAATATATGCTTTGAACTTCCTGTGATCTTTTGCTGTGAGGTTTGCTTCCTTTACCTTCTTTCATATTGATGACCGTGTTTCTGTGTTTCTGTGTGCAACACATCTTTAAGCATCTTTTGCAGGGCTGGACGAGTTGCGACAAATTCTTTCAATTTCTGTTTGCTATGAAAGGACTTTATTTCACCTTCATTCACAAATGAGAGCTTTGCAGGATATAATATTCTGTGCTGGCAGTTTTTCTCTCTTAGTACCTGGGCTATGTCTCGCCCTTCCCTTCTAGCCTGTAGGGTTTCTGATGAGAATTCTCCTGTGAGTCTAATTGGAGATCCTCTGAAAGTAATCTGACGTTTCTCTCTTGCACATTTTAGAATCTTTATGTTTCACTGTGGTGAGTTTGATTACAACGTGTCGTGGTGAGGATCTCTTGGTCATGCTTACTAGGGGTTCTATGAGCTTCCTATACTTGATGTCTCTGTCCTTCTCCAAACCTGGGAAGTTCTCTGCAAGTATCTCACTAAAAAGGCCTTCTAATCTTTTCTCTCCATGCCTTCAGGAACTCCTAGAACCTGAATATTGGGTTTTTTTAATAGTATCCTGTAGATTCCCAACAATATTTTTTAGATTTCTAATTTCCTCTTCTTTTCTTTGGTGTGACTGTATACTTTCCTGTGCTCTGTCTTCTAAGTCCGATATTCTCTCTTCTGTTTCACTGACTCTGTTTTAAAGGCTCTCTAATGTGTTTTTCATTTGATCTATTGAGTTCTTCATTTCATTATGATTTCTCTTCACTATCACACTTTCCTGTTCTACTAGTTTCTGCGTTTCATTTTGATTCCTCCTTAAGATTTCATTTTCTCAAAGATTTTCTATCCTGTCCAGTAAGGATTTCTGTAGCTCAAGCATTTGTTTTTGAAAACTTCTAATTGTTTTATCATAATTTTTTTTAAATCAGTATCTTGCATTTCTTACATCTCATCATCTTCATAATCTTGGCTTGGGGTGTCTTGTTCATTTGGGGGTGTCATAATGTCTTCCTTGTTCTTGTTTCCTCAGTTTCTATGTTTGTTGCTTGGCATTGTGGACATATTCTTTGGATTCTTCTTCCCTTGCTGTGGTGTTTTTTTTCTTGTTATACTATGTATTAAGTGGACTGTCTGCTTTTGATGGAGCCTTAGAGGCTTGAGATGGGTGTGGCCTGAGAGCTCTGTTTGGTTCCTCAGGGTTAAGGGTGTGCCAAAGGTGACATTCCTAGGTTAGGCGTGGTAAATCTTTTTCTCTTTTTCTTTTTTTTTTTTTTTTTTTGATTCAAAAGTAATACCACACAGATGAGCAGAATTGGAGGTAGTTAGCAGGTGAATGATATGGAAGCTCTTTCCCAAGGACCACACAGGGAATCTGTTTTGCCCTCACTGTGGGCTCAAATTCTCCTGCAGTCTCCCACTGGGTTGCCAAGGTTACCAAATTGTAGTTTCTCGGGAGATTACTCACGTGAATTCTGTGTGTTCTCTCACCCACCATCTCTTCTTTCACAGTCTCAGTGCATTAGCACCACACATTCACTAGGTCCTAATCTCCTGTTATTTCACCCCCCACCCCTGAGTCAGGTTTTTCTGCTTGGCTGAGGTTGCCCCGCTTATGACGTATGTCCAAAATGGCACCTGCTCTTTGTCTTGCTCACCTTTGAGAGGTGAGCGGAGAGAGAGAAACTAGTGTCCACTAGTGTCACTTTTTTTTTCCCTCTCTCTTCTAGTTAGCCTGGTGAACTTTTCCCCACGGGGTTTCAAGCCTCATTCCCTCTAGTCTCTTCTTTCTGCTTGCCTGCTGGTGTCTTGGGCTATTGAGGTTCGGCTCACCTCGTGTTCCAGCGCTGATGTATTGATTCTGCCTCTGGAATCCCGAACCTTTGGCTCCCATGCTCTCCACGCAGGTCCATTGTGAATCACTAGTTCTGGGAGAGTTTCCTCTGCTGTTTCTTCCCCTACTCTTCCTTGAATCTTCAGTATCTCCAATTTTATTAAACTCTCTCTTCCTGGACTATCAGTGTGCTCCCTTCCTAATCCGCCATCTTGCTGCTCTCCCCACTAAACATTTTATGATTGTTCAGAATTCTTCTACAGACAAACCCCTCTACCCACAAGAGACGAGTACCCTTTCTCACAGTCTTGGATGGGATCAGCTTGGCAGCTTCCCTCTCTCAAGTAGTGATCTCAGGAACAGCTTTGGGCCACAACATTATCTTGATGAACTGACTCCAAAATAACCCCGACAGTTACGAGTGGAGGTCACTAGGTACACTGAGACCTCAGCTGATGCCAATGGAGGTCTCCAAAGCCATATCACTTCACTAACAGGTGTGGTACTATGGAACAGATGGGCCTTAACAGTATTGTTATTATGTTAACCAATCAGGTCAGGTAAAACCACGTCCATCAGTCTTCACTAGGGTTCAGAGGTTCCCCCCTCCAACAATTCCTCTCCTCTATGAATTCCTCTTAATAATTGATTAATGCCATGTCTAGGATATATTGGCTGCTATTCTCTCCCTGTCTTTTTTTTTTTTTTTGGGTAAAGATTTATTTATTTGAAAGTCAGAGTTACACAGAGAGAGGAGAGGCAGAAAGAGAGAGAGAGAGAGAGAGAGAGAGAGAGGGAGGGAGGGAGGGAGGTCTTCCATCCGCTGGTTCACCCCCAAGTTGGCTCCAGTGGTCAGAGCTGCACTGATCTGAAGGCAGAAATCAGGAGCTTCTTCTGGGTCTCCCACGCGGGTGCAGGACTTGAGCCATCCTCTACTCATGCATTTACACTTATTATTGATGTTGTCAAACAGCAATAACTCATGGAGTTTTTTTTTTTTTTTTTTTTTTTTTTTTTTTTTTTTTTTTTTTTTGTAGAGTGAAACTAGTGGTGTCCACAAGCAGTCATTCCCCATTCTTTCTTTTCCCAGTCCCCAGCAATACCTGGAGCTGTGCTGATCCAAAGCCAGGAGCCAGGAGCTTTCTCCAGGTCTCTTACATGGGTGGAGGGGCCCAAGGAGTTGGGCCATCTTCTATTGCCTTCCCAGGCCATAGAGAGAGCTGGATCAGAAGTGGAACAGCCGGGTCTCAAATTGGTGCCCATGTTGGGTGCTGGCGCTTCAAGCCAGGGCATTAACTTGCTGCACAATAGTGCAGGACCCTCTCCCTGTCTTTTATACTACCATGTCTATTTAAGTGTTTACTAGAGGTTATAGTGGAAGGAACCAAAACCTTCAACAATCAGGTGGTCAATCAAATCCTGCTATGGGGATATATTCGGCTCCCCACCCAGGAGACAGCAACTTGAGACATCACCCCATGCCAGCAGAGTAACTCATTGCTCCATGTCAGCAGGAAGTAGCTCCAAAGACAGATCATCGTCTCTCCACCCCTCCTGGACTTTTGGGGCTGATGTAATTCCATACAACTATTGCTTTATAAAAAACAAAAAGGGGGAATGTTAGTGAAATAGCATAGTCTTATCTGTGGCACCATCTATGCCCTGGATGCCAACTTGGGCTCTAGGCCCTGCTGCCATTGCTAGAAGCCAGGTGACCAGGTGGCCCAACCACAGGTGTCAGCTCTACCTCCAGCCTAATGGGATTTGCTGTTCCTACTTCCCTACCTGCCCCCCAGCAAAGGTTTAACAGGACCTATTCCTGAACACTTGCTCTCTCTCTTACGCTTTCTTAACTCTCTCACTCTCTCTCCCTTGGCTCATCAGGCTTCCACCACCCAAAAATAAACCTTTCCTCTAAAAAAATCATAATAGAAGCATTCTTATTGATAGCAATCTCTCCCTATTCTTGTTGGAAATGGCTTGTGAGCTTCCTACAAGAGTCTGCAGTGATATACGTAGCTTGTTGATAGGGCTGCTCTGTTGTTTCGGTGCTTCCCTTGTTTATTTTCATCTTCAATCTAAAGAGGTTACAGGGGATTAAAATCCAAGTATCTTTTTTTAGCCTTTCACATCAGCCAAAGGAAAATTGTATGATTTCTCATTGTTGTGATACAGACTTTTATTTCACACTGCTAAATAACCAGTGCTAATAACACACAAATCATATTTCTAGGTTTATATATCTTTAAAATCTAAATATATTGATAATGTTTTTAAAGAGTTAACAATATCCTGTGTCTTCTACACTCTATCATCCAGTTTGGGTTTCATATGTAGTCCATTTATAAACATATGCCTATAGAGATTTTATATTCTGGGCTTTGGGAAGATGGATCCTTCCTTAGTTCCTTCCTTCTTCCTTCCTGCCTTCCTTCCTTCTTCCTCCTTCCCTTCCATACTCTCTCTCTCTTTCTCTCTTTCCAGTTTTACTTATTTGTTTGAAGTGGAGATAGAGAAAGAAGAGAAAGAGAGAAAGAGAAAGAGAGAGAGAGAGAGAGAAAGAGAGAGAGGAGATAGCGATACCTTCATTAACTGGTTTACTCCCTAAATTATTGCAATGACTGGGACTGATCCAGGCCAAAGTTTGGAACCTGGAGCTCCATCTAGTTCTTCCCCTTGGAAGGTCTGGCCTCAAGCACTTGGGCTTTTTTTTGTTGCTTTCCTAGTCATATCAGCAGAGAGTTGGATATGAAATGGAACATCTGGAACTTGAACCAATATTCTGAAATGGGATGCTAGCATTCCAGAGAGTAGTTTCATCTTCAGTGCCACAATACCATCCCCAGGAAGAATCTTTCTTATCATTCCAAGTGAATGGTTGATACTTAATATATTTCTTCAGCAATTTCTCAGCAATTCTTTTTAAACATTTGCCTAGCTGGATTTTCTTTATTTTATCTTTTTAGGACCAGAACATTTTTAATATATTATACTGCCATCTTATTTATACTGTTTTCCATTTGGATGGCTTGGGATTTATGTTTTATCTTCCAGTACACTATAAAATCACCAAAATATTATAAGTTGAATTTATATAGGGAGAAAAAATTCAGTAATGAACTAACTGCAACCCAAAATATGGTAGCAGAATAAGCCTTTCTGTGCTTTTAGTAGGATTTTTCTACCACTGATAATAAGAGAGATTGCAAACTCATCATAAATGTCAGATAATAAATATAAGGCAAAGATAACAAAAATTAACTATCTTGATGGTTAAGGAAATCGATTTTGGAGAAAGATCAGAAGTTTCAATGGATTTCAGGAGTGCTGTCAAATTCCTTGCATTTTCCTGGCTGCTTTATCTTAGAAAGCCTGTGAATACTAGAACTATTCCCAGATCTTATATTTGTAGAACTTTTACTCAAGGTGATTTAAAAAAAAAAAAAACTAAGACAAATGAGAATTGGTAAAATACAGACTTTAATATTAAATATCTTTTGAGATACTTAACAATTTTTATCAAACAAACCCATTCTACCTTTGAAGTGAAAAATTTGTGCCAATAGTTTGTGACAGTTTTATACTGCAATTTGCTTGATAAGGTTACTGTTTCCTCCTAAATCACCTTTCTTTTGACATTCTTTGGAAATGAATTATTTTGATCTCTTCAGAACACACTTTAGTTCGCAGAATAGTGTTTGGGGGACTTGATGGAAGGATTTGTCAAGGTAACTGCAGATGGAGAAAGCACTGTTGCCAAAAGTTGATTCATTAATTTTCTGACAGATTCATGGTTTGTAAATGAACAATGGAGAAAGTAGGACCTCTTGGCTAGGAATAGGTTAGGTTGTAATAAGTTCAGGGACAGGTATCTGTTAAATCTGTCAGCAATCAGAATGGGTGTTCCTTAAGTGTTTTCATCCTGTTGTTTCTAAAATTGAATGTAGATATTATTTATATGCAGTTTAACTGTAGAAATTACAAAAAGTAATTATGACCTCATGATATCCTGTCAATATTACTGGGATAATATTTCACTATTCTAGTTTGATGTTCTATTAGTTTATTTGTATTGTACCTGATATGACCACTTTCCTAACCAAATGAGTTACATTTTAGAAATACATATTACAACAATATCATCTAGATTGTTTGATTGTAAAAAATAGAAATATGTAGATAGCTTAGACTAAAAATTATGTATTAGTTATATGATGGGCAGCATTTAGAAACAATCAAAGGAAAAGTTTAATAGTCAATACTCACACATAACAAAATGTAGTCCAATGAAATAGCAGGTTGCTCCAGCTATGGCAAGTCCCCACAGCAGGGGGACTTATAAATCACTCCTTATATGAAAATCAAAGTTCTTTTATAAAAAGAAAGATGTAAACCTAGGAGTCAAAAACAACAGATATTGACTGCCTACATCTGTAACTAAAATTCCCCAAAAAATTTTTATGAGAAGGGCTCAACATTAATTTATTATTCAAGAACCATGTGATATTGTAGGTATTAGTATCAGATCCTATACTAGGCTTTGATATGGTGCCCACTCTCATGGGGTACATTTGTCTCTAACAGATATATTATCTCATCTCAGAGTGCTCAGCTTTACTGAGGTATAATTTAAAAAAAGAATTGTACATTTTAAAGTCATAGAACTTGGTATTTTGAGATACACATATATAGTAAGAATAATCACCAACATTAAATAACATATCCATCACCTCACATAGTTATAATTTTTTTCCTTGTGTGTGTGTGTGTGTGCACAAGTGGGTTAAGATCAGTTTTCACAGTGTGTTTCAAATATATAGTACAGTATTGTTAACTATATTTATACTGCTGTACATATTATCTCCAAAACTTACTTATCCTGCACAGCTAAAACTATTTGCCCTTTAACCACCATCTCCTTATTTTCACTCAGTTCCTAGCAACTGCCATTCTGCTCTGTACAGTTACAAATTTGGCTAATTAACTTTCTTGAGATCATGCAGTTTTGGTCTTTATATGTCTTCCCTATGTCATTTGGTTTTATGCCTTCAAGGTTAAGTCATGTTACCACAAATGTCATAATTTCCTTTCTTTTCAAGTTTGAATGTGTTTCTGTGCTATTGTATAGTTATATTTTCTTTATCCATTCATTCATCAATGGGCATTCAGGCTCTATCCATAGGTTGGCTTTCCTGGAAAATGAATATTGGAATGTAGTTATCACTTTGAGATGCTGATTTCATTTTCTTTGGGTATATGTTCTGTAATGGGACTGTTGTAGAGTTAATTTGTTTGTTGTTATTGTTCTAATGTTTTCCACCATGATCACACCAATTTATATCCCTACCACAGTGTGAAAGTGTTCCATTTTCTCCTATCCTTATTAATGCTTGGTTTGTTACTTTTTGTGTATTTGATAATAGCCATTCTCACATGTATAAGGTGATATTTCCTTATGATTTGCATCTGAATTTTCCTAATGTGTAGTGATGCTGGACACCTTTTAATATACTCACCTTTTTCTTTTCTTTAAAAGAAATGTCTATTCAGGTATTTTCCCATTTTTAAAATTAGATTATTTGTTTTGGAGTTTGTATGTGTGCGTGTGTGTGTGCGTGCATATGTATGTGTATATGTGTGGATGAATTGTATGAATCCATTATATATTTTGAATATTACAATTTTACCTATCGAGATTTAAAAATATTTTGTCTTCTTCTGTGAACTATTTGTTCTCCATGTTGATTTTTTTCCTTTTTGCTGTGCAGAAGCTTTTCAGTTTGACACAATGCCTTTTGTCTACTTTTGTTATTGATCTCTATGCTTTTGACATCATATGCAAAAATTCATTATCCAAATCAATATCAAGAAACTTTCCCCTATGTTTTCTTCAAGCAGTTTCGTGTTTCCAGAGACTGAATTAATGTCTTTAACCTAATTTTGAATTGATTTTGTATGTGTTTTGAGATAAGCGTCCAATTTGTAGAACAGAAGCAAGCCAAATTCACCAGCATATCAAATGGAACATACCCTATGACTAAGTGGGATTTATCCTTGGCGTGCAAGGATATTTCAATGTGTGCAAATCAATCAATATTAATTTAGATCACATTAACAGAATGAAAAAAAATCACAATAATATTTCAACAAATACAGAAAAATAGTTCTTGAAAGTCTAACACTCAATGATGGATAAGGAAAAGCCTTCCACTAAAGAGATATGGAAGGAACTTACTTCAATAAAATAAAGACTATTAATGAAAACGATAAAGTTATCATCAATGGGGGAAAACTAAAGGGTTTTTTTCTAAGATGTGGTGCAAATCAATATTTCTCTTGCCACCTCCAATCATTACAGTTAGAAACCCTTCCCAGATCAATTAGATAAATAAAATAAATAAAAGGCATTCAAATCAGAAAGGTAGAAGTAAAATTATTTCTACTTAGCAGAAAACATGATCATATATGTTGCAAAGTCTATAATAGCAAAAAAAAAAAACCCACTGGTAGAACTAATAAATGGATTTATAAAATTTGTATGTTACAAAATAAAAATAGCAACACATTAATTTTTCTACAAAGCCAAAAATCTATCCAGAAAAGATATTAAGATACAGTATTACTCTCAATATAACAATAAACTATTTAAAAATAAACTTAATGAAAGACATGAAAGGCATTATATACTGAAAATTAAGGAAAGTTGAATTGCTTTTTCTTCATAGAAGACATAAATAAATGTAAAGACATCCTGTGTTCATGCTGTGGAAGAAATAAAGTATTAAAATGATCATACTCTCAAAAGTGATATATTTATTCAAGGCAATCTCCAACAAAATCCTAAAGGCATTCTTTACAGAGATGATACACAAATTCCAAAATTATTATGGTTGACAAAAGGACATGCAGTAGCACAAAATATTGCTGAGGAAAAAATACATAATACATACATAAATACCAATTTTAAAATAGTTTACAAGTCTAGAGTAATCAAAACAATATTTTGTTCACACAAAAACAGACACATGGAGCAAGAACAGAATAGACAGCCCAGGAATAGATCCACATATCTGCTGTTAACTGACCTTCCATATGGATGTAAAGAACACACAATAGGTAAAGGACAACTTTGTTAGTTAATATTATTAGGAAAACTAAATATTCACATGCAGAGACATAGAATTTATCTTTTCCAAATACTGTCATTGAGTAGCATTAAATAATATTTTATTAAGTAGAATGACAAAACATATTTCAAATAGTACTTTATGTTTTTTTCATGTTAATCTAATTGATTAAGCACTTCCAATGTGTTAGGCAATGTTATAAGTGCTTCATTGGGATATCTCTTTTATTTTTCTAAATTTTTATTTAATAAATATAAATTTCCAAAGTACAGCTTTTGGATTACAGTGGCTTTTTCCCCCTCATAACTTCCTTCCCACCCGCAACTCTCCCATCCTCCACACCCTCTCTCATTCCATTCACATCAAGATTCATTTTCAATTATCTTTATATACAGAAGATCAATTTAGTATATATTAAGTAAAAATTTCAACAGTTTGCACCCACACAGAAACACAAAGTATAAAATACTGTTTGAGTACTACTTATAGCATTAATTCACATTGGACAACACATTAAGCACAGAGATCCTACGTGGGGAGTAGTGCACAGTGACTCCTGTTGTTGACTTAACAATTGACACTCTTGTTTCTGGCATCAGTAATCTCCCTATGTTCTTGTCATGAGTTACCAAGGCTATGGAAGCCTTTTGAGTTTGCCAACTCCAATCTTATAGTACTTTAATTGTCAGTTAATTCTAATCTGTAGATGATAGGTAAATAAAGATGTAATAATATAAATAAAATTGTCATGAGGGTACATTAATTTGAATGCAATCTGAAGAATAAATTTGACAAAACAGTAGAGAGTAGCTGAGAGTAGTCTTGGAGATCAATTAACTAGTGATGACATACCAACTTCTTTCAGAGAAAATACCAAAATAATATTGATAGCAAAATATTAACATTTGTTTATTGAGAACATAGTGATTTATGGTATAATTGTACTCTTTTCTATATTTATTCATATTTCCCATATTTATGCAACTGAAAAGGGAGTAAATATGAGATAACAGGCAGAAAAGATTCCCTTAAATTGCTTATCTAGTAAGTGGTGAAGGAAGAATCACTATAGGTGAACCAACCAACACTATGATTATTTAATGTTTTTTAACCATTTCACTATGATAGGAAGAGAGAATTAAAAGGATACGTTGTGCAAGATGTGGAAACAGTAGGCAATAAATTTCATATTTTGGAACAGAACTACAAAAGGGGGATGATAGTTTTCTGTGTCTTGAAGGTGAATGGATATCTATAGGAAATAATTATGCCATGAAACCTTGATGACATAAACAACTTTTAACAAACATTTTATCTCTCATTTTAAAAAAGATATTTATTTGAATTAAATTTATTCCTAATAGTGATCACAATCCATATATAAAGGAGAATTAAGAAAAACAGCTCAGATCTTCTGCTACATCTAAAAAATCTCAAGAGAAATATGTGCCTATGAAGTTTGAATTTTATTTCTTAACATAACTTTTTTCCCCAAGTATTAAAAATGGAATTCTCTGTATGGTTCTTACGCATTTAAATGCCACACTTGAAAAATCTTGATTGATTTGCTTTACTTATTTGGAAGGCAATTGAAAAATTTATTTATCATATTTTTCATTTTAATTTCCTATTTCCCAGAAAGTCACACTCATTTTTAAGCATGGCAGGCGAGGATCTATTAAGCTACATTTTACCTTTGTAAAAATCAAATACTTATGTTCCCCTAAATAAAATTTATCTTTTTTGATGTTGATGGTTTATTGTGGCATCTACTGTAGAAAAATAAAATGATGAAAAAGGATATATCCATAAAACAATATTTTTCTACACCCATAAATATTGTAAAAATAATTTCTAGTCAGCTCACAATGCAGCAATGTGATTTAAATACTCCAGCCATCCTGTGCTCCCTGTTTCCTGTCAACAACAGTTACAGAATAAGAAATGATGAAAACAAACAACAGAAAACCTCCACGATTTGGGTTACTGTAACTTGCCTTAGGTACAAATACTGACTGGCTAGTCACATGATCATTTTCTCTTCAGATAAGGAGTAAAGATAACAAATTCTTTTTTAAAAAAATATTTATCTATTTGAAACGCAGAGTTACACAGAGAGAGGAGAGAGAAGGAGAGGGCAGAGAGAGAGAGAGAGAGAGAGAGGTCTTCTATCCGACGGTTCACTCCCCAAATGACCAAAATGGCCGGAGCTGCGCAGATCTAAAGCCATGAGCCAGGAGCTTTTTTCAGGTCTCCCACGTGGGTGCAGGGGCCCAAGGACTTGGGCCATCATCCTACTGCTTTCCCAGGGCTCCCATGAGTGCGGGTTTGAGTCCTAGCTGCTCCATTTCAGATCCAGCTTCTGCTATGGCCTGGGAGAGCTGGATCGGAAGTGGAGCAGCTGAGACTTGAAACGGCGTCCATATGGGATGCCAGCACTGCAGGCGGCGGCTTTACCCTGTACACCACAGCATTGGCCTCCAAATTAATTATTTATCCCATAGCAAACAGCAAGAAAAAAGGATTTCCAAATGGAATGAATTTTGCTTTTTTGGTATTTTTTTTATCTATAAGATGAAAATTTATCTTATGGTGACCCCATATCCAAAAGGAAAAACATTGCTTTGAATATGATTGACAAAAGGCTTTAGGAGAGGCAGATTTTTTTTTTTTTTTTTTTACAGGCAGAGTGGACAGTGAGAGAGAGAGACAGAGAGAAAGGTCTTCCTTTGCCGTTAGTTCACCCTCCAGTGGCGGCCACGGCCGGTGCACTGCGGCTGGCGCAGGGCACTGATCCGAAGGCAGGAGCCAGTTGCTTATCCTGGTCTCCCATGGGGTGCAGGGCCCAAGCACTTGGGCCATCCTCCACTGCACTCTGGGCCATAGCAGAGAGCTGGCCTGGAAGATGGGCAACCAGGACAGAATCCGGCACCCTGACCGGGACTAGAACCCGGTGTGCCGGTGCCGCTAGGTGGAGGATTAGCCTATTGAGCCAGGAGAGGCAGATATTAAATAGACTAAAAAGCTGGCTAAGTATAAAAAAAGAGTGAAGCTACAGAATAGGAGAATAAAGGAAATGAACTTATCTTTCACTCATTTTATTTATAATATTAAATTCCAGGATGCATCTTTTTTATTCCATCAGAGTTAGCTTGGAATGTATTAGTAAACAATGGTAATAACAATTACACACACAACAGTTTCACACTGCAATCTCAGAAAACTCTTCTGATTCCCAGAAACCAAATACTAGTGAAGACTAAACTTTTTTTTGTGAAAATTAATGAAGTCTGCAGCCAACTATCTCGATTCACTACATTGAAACAAACTCAACAATTCTTAATACTCTTCTCTTGTCTAATTGAGAGGAAATGCATGCATGTTCATTAACCGAATGTAGACTATGTAAGCCAGCTAGTCAAAATTGCAAAGAGGGGCCGTGCTGTGGCCGGTGCTGTGGGTAAAGTTGCTGCCTGCAGTGCTGGCATCCCATGTGAACACTGGTTCGAGTTCCAGCTGCTCCACTTCTGATCAAGCTCTCTGCTGTGGCCTGAGAAAACAGTAGAAAATGGCCCAAGTTGTTGGGTCCCTGCACCCGCAGGGAAGACCTAGAAGAAGCTCCTGGTTCCTGGTTTTGAGTCGGCCCAGCTCTGCCTGTTGCAGCCATCTAGGGAGTGAACCTACGGATGAAAGATCTCTCTCTCTCACTCTGCCTCTGCCTCTTTGTAACTCCGCCTTTCAAAGAAATAAATAAATCTTTAAAAAAAGAAAATCAAAAGTGTTAAATATAAATAACCTATGTCAAGGCCAAGAAAAAGACCCAACTTCTCCAATTTACATTCTATTTCTTATAATTGAGACTTCTTTTATATCCAATTTAAGCTACTTTCCTAATTGAAAACATACATTTAAGTAGGAAAATAAGGCATTGTTTTTGTATAGACAGAAAAAATTTAGTACTTACACAAGTTTCTATTTTATTCTTTGATACATTTGAATGTTGACAAAGAAAAGTGAATTAAAAGGATAACCAATATGATGAGATCTGTCAATTATCATGTATTCAGAGCAGATATAGGACAAAGATTGATTAACTGGAGTAAAAGAAGAATGCATTAAAAGATATTTATCATCATTAGGCTGGTCTTAGAAAGAGGGAAATATTTATTCTGGATAGTAGCAGACGATGAAATTTTTATGAACTGTACAAGATAAAGGGTCACTTGCTAATATTTTGATTCAGTATAAAGAGGACTCCTAAACAAGTTATTTGACTTCCATTCATTTATTATTTTTTTTTAAATTTATTTATTTGAGAGGCAGAGCCATAGACAGAGAGAGGGAGACACAGAAAAAGGTCTTCAGGCCGGCGCTGTGGCTCACTTGGCTAATCCTCTGCCTGCGGTGCTGGCATCCCATACGGGCGCCAGGTTCTAGTCCTGGTTGCCCCTCTTCCAGTCCAGCTCTCTGCTGTGACCCGGAAGGGCAGTGGAGGATGGCCCAAGTGCTTGGGCCCCTGCATCCACATGGGAGACTAGGAGGAAGCACCTGGCTCCTGGCTTCAGATCGGTGCAGCGCCAGCTGTGGTGGCCATTTGGGGAGTGAACCAACAGAAGGAAGACCTTTCTCTCTGTCTTTGTCTCTCTCTGTCTCTCTCTCTCTCTCACTGTCTATAACTCTACCTGTCAAAATAAAATTTAAAAAAATTAAATGAAGAAAAGAAAAAGGTCTTTGATCTGCCAGTTCATTCCCCAAATGTCTGCAATGGCTGGATCTGGGCCAATTCAAAGTCAAGAACAAGGAGCCTCCTCTGGGTCTTCACATGTGTGCAGGGTCCCAAACTCTTGGGCCATCTTCTACTGCTTTTCCACACATATTAATAGGGAGCTGAATAAGAATTGGGGCAGCCAGGACTTGAACAAGCACCCTATTCGTGATGTTGGAGTTAAAGAAGGTGGCTTTACCTGCCATGCCACAGCGCCAGCCCTCATTTATTATTTCTCAATTACCAACATTCACTTATGAGTACAATTAATAAAACATGGACTCTCTTGAAATGAAATTTATTTTCCAGGATACAGTATCACATGTGTAGTAGAGTGTGTTTAAGGTTGTAATAGAGATGAATACAAAGAATACTCTGGCACCTTCTGAGCAGTAAATCCCTTGAAGTAATGGATTTTCAGGTAATTTGTCCCTGTTCCTAGATTTGTAATAAAGAATACTCAATATTAGAATGATGGAGTTAACTCCATTTGTCAAAGACAAATGTACATGTGTATCCTTTCTCGGGGTGTATGCAAAAAACATGGCCCAACCTGAAATGCTGTTGAAGGCATTTTGATAAGAAGAGAAGCTTTGACAGATGGATAAACACTAAGAACACTCACAGTGCTGTGTTTGCAAGTCGATGCTTCACTTTCTTGCCAGCTTGTATGGTTTGTATGTAGTTTGTTTTCTTAAATATTCATGTGCTGGAATTTCAATCTATAATGTTATGGTATTGAGAGTTCGTGGAACCTTTAATAAGTGAAGCCAGGTGGGAAGTAATTGAGTCATGAGGTTATAGTACTTGGAAGAATTCAGGAATGGATTAGTTATCTCCAGGGCTGATTGATTGAGACCATCCCACATGTTTGGGCTCTTCCCACTCGGGTTGTCACTCTTGTTTATGATCCCACATGGTGATGCCTACTGCCGTGTCATAAAGCAGCATGAGGTTCCTCACCCCATGTGGCCGCTGGAGCGTAGACTTCATAGCTTCCTATACCATGACCCAAAACACACCTCTTTTTGTTATAAAGCACCCAGTTCAGGTGTTTTGTTAGCCCAACACAAAATAATTTAAGACACCATTCTCACCTTAAGAAATAAAGATTTATAAGGACAGTTTAGAAGATAATCTATTTGTAAGAGAGTTCTGTGCTATCAAAATCATAATAACAATTTGTATGCTAGTAAGTTTTATAAAATAATTGAATATTGGTGAAATACAACTATTGTTCCTTATTAAACAGTTGAAAACATCTACAAATAATAGAATTCTTGTATGAATATAGGATTTAAAAGAAAGGCATCTAAATATTTCCCTATGGTTTTAAATATGTCCCTATGGTTTTGAAGCTGCTTTGTGAATTATGCTCTTCTTTTAAATTCAGAATCTCAAACAGGGGAAAGTTAGAATAATGAGGCCATTAAAATGACTTATGCTGACAATGATCAATTAAGATATATTATAACAATAGAGACCTTCTGGGAACCTGCTTCATTGGGAAGTATACTTGTAGGACACAGCTCTTAATCTTAAATAAATGCTGTGCCTGTGTTTATGGATGTCAACTTGTAGGTTTAGGTGATGTTCCCAAATTCCTCAGTGAGGAATAAAAAGGTGAGAAGCTTTTGAAATTGAAACTACTTCCTGCAGGAAAATTGTATTTATTTTGTACTCATAATGTAGTACTATAATGGAGGTTTACAGAAAGGGGAATATCTGACAAAAATTTGGAGCCTTGGGAGTGAAAAGATTTCATGACTTTTGGGCAAAGTAGTCCTAGAAGGTAAGTAATTTGATAAGAAAATATCTCTATTGAAGTTTCCAGTTTTTATAGCATTTTAACAGCAAAGAAAATCCTCAAACAATACAGTGAAGTCTTGAAAAATATCTTTATAGATGAAAAAATAATGATCAGAGAAGTTAAATAATTTGCTTAAAGGTATGCTGTTAGAAAGAACCAAGACCAGAAGCAGAGTAGGTCTCCTGACTCTGAGGGTTTTCTCCTTTATTACTGTTATCAAAGAGGAGTTAATCTTGAAGATTATATGTCAGGTAGGCAAATCATGGTTAGACAAATGACTTTGGCTGATATTTGCTCACCTTAACTACTGCACTGAAATGTTCATGTGAGATGCTTTCATATGTTCTGTATATTTTAGAAAAAAATCCCTTTCTGAGGTCCACGGGAGCTAAAGGGAAACAATGGAAAAATTTGGGTCTATGAGGAAAATAGTAAGAGAAACACTTGCACTAATTCTCAGTTTCCTTTTTGATGTAATAAGATTTTCTTAAAGTTTCCATTTTATACATATTTGCATAGCTGAGATCATGTCATAGTTGCAAATTATCTGATCATATAATACTGTCATAATCACTGTTACCTAGATTGAATTATACAGATAGATTATGGGATAGGTTTTGTGGAGCAGTGGGAAAAACTGCTATTGGGATGTCTGCATCCTGTATTGGCGTGCTTTGTTCAAGTCCTGGTCACTCCAGGTTTCTGAACCTGCTTCCTGCTGATCATCCTGGGAGGCAGCAGGTGAGATGATGGCTGAAGCACTGGGGTTCCTGATACCTCCAGGGGAGACCCAGGTGGAGTTCTCAGCCCCATGGTTTCAGCCTGGCCTAAACTGTGGTTGTTGTAGGCAGCTGGGGAGTGAAGCAGCAGCTGGAAGAACTCAGCCTCTGCTTCTCCCTCTTTCTGTTAATCTGCCTTTCAAATAAATGAATAGCTCAATAAAAAATTCTAAGTTATATAATATGTGATGAAATCAATATATATGATTTATATAGAGAGATATACATATTACATATAGAGTATGATTAGAGTAGAAATTTGGAGATATTCTGGAGATACATCTGGTAGATATAGATAAATGATAGAGAGAGAGAGAGGGAGAGAGAGAGAGGAAAACAGAAACAAAGAAAATATGGTAGTTTAAGCAAACAGACATTAAAACATTTCAACACATTTCCTTGGAGGATGAGAAGCATTGTATATAAAGCAAAATTATGAACTGCTAGAAATTGGTTAAAATTTTCTTGGCACCTATTTAATGCTTAGAGATAATTGCAAGATGTAATTAAAGTCTTCTTTAGATATTTGATAATAAGGGAGTGTTAGGAAGTTTGACGGATTAGTGGGAATCCAGACAGGAGACAAAAACCACACCAGCAATTTGTTAGAGAAGATTTAATGTAGGATATTTTAAAGAGATATAAAAGTGCCAATTATTAAAAAGATAAGAGAAGAATTTTGAAATGAAAGAAAGGCAGAAATTCAGGAAGCTGCTGCCAATCCTATGGGAGCAAAGCAACTGGAGGGGAGACCCTAGGACTTGAAGTTCAGACTGTGGGGAAGTGACTCTGCTCCTTCAACAGCTGGTGTCTCTGTGCAAAGAGGAAGTGCTTCCTTGTTCTGGGACTCTGAGGAGGGACTACTGTTGCTGCAGGGACTGCTGCCACCATAAGGACAAAAGTTCGCTGAGGTGCACAACTATTAACTACCATAGCTGTACACTGAATCCCCAGTAAAATGACAAAAGCAAGGAGCAAGCATTCTCATCTTCCAATAATGTGGACTTTCTCTAGCACTCTCTATTGACTCGCTCGAACAGGGAAAATCTGCCAATGCGCTGTGCAGTCCCATGCCCAGCACAATAAACAACCAGACAAATAGACCAACAACTGGCTCTGACATGAATTAAATAAATAAACTGAATTGACAATATGTTTATTTAGAATGAACCATTCAGACTCTAAACTCTTTCCTCTCTTTTTGGATTGTGGAAATGTAAAAGCTCAGTATTAAAAAATTCCAAGTATCACCTTTCTGTGCTTTTAAAGAAAGGGAATTCCATTAAAACTGAGGTTGCATGGGTCAGAGTTCCTACTTTATCACAAGATTGTTTTTACTGTATTTATTTATAGGCTCAGTTCTCTGATAAAATGAAGTTATGTCCTTCTACATTAATAAGGCTTTTGTGAGAATTAAAATAAGATACTATCACAAACAAATTTGTCACTAAATTATTGGTTTCTTTTGAGAATCCAAATAGTTTCTAAGTATGAAAGTGTTAAGTTCTCCAACCTCTTAAGTCCATTGTCTGTTTATTCTTGTAAACATTTTAGTTTATCAGTATATTTCCAGTGGATTTTAATCTCTGTCTTTATGTGCCCTCAATGTGTACTGCAAACATTTACGGATTTTATGAATTGGACTTGGTGTGGTATTGCTGAAAATGCATCACTCTTGCCTCCTTACTGTTCAGTAGCTTCAGTCTATGCTGTCCACACCATGGTTACAAACTATTTCAGCAACATTTATTACATCTTCACCTCTGCTTCTATTTGCTAAAAATCTTTATCCACAAAATATTTTTGCATGAAGGAAAAGATGCTTAGTTTCCTTTGAACTTTGCAACAGAAGGATTTATTCTTGGTAAGCCCACTGCATATTCACACTTTCATGAACAGCTCTTTATTCTAGAGCAGATTGACTCATTTGTTCATTTACAATTTGTACAATTACAATTTCCTTATGAAACAGTAGGCTTTCTGAGATTAGAGGTCATTGTTGTGTCTTCCAGGCGGTAACTACACAGCAAAGATAGGATGGATGAAAAATATGAAGAAGTTTAGGCAGAACCTAGTGTTTGATTCAATACAAGGCATGAAGGAAACAGAAACTAAAGCTGAGTCATGATTGTGAGCCTAGGTATGATGGAAACTTCTGTATTGCAGAAGTTTTAGAGAATGGATATATAATGGCTGATGGATTAGAGGAAGGTTATGAAGTGTATTTGTACAATGCTCATCAGCTCTATTTGTTTGGAGAATGCTTTATAGAAGAGTTTTATTCAACTAAAAAGTTTCAAGAAGATTTGGCAAAAGGGAGTAAACAATGTAGTGATTTATACCATAGAGGTCATTTCCTGAGGGAGTAAGATTAGGAGAATGTCATTCTCCTAACAAAAGTTACTGAATGCATACTATGTATGAGAACACTGTGTTGCACAGAACAGGCAGGGGTCTCCGTGGTTATGCAGATTGGAGTTCTTGGGCTTGATTCAGAGCTCCAGCTCCTGAAGCTGGTTTTTGCTAATGTAGACACTGGATGGCAGGGTTGATAGCTCAAAGGATTGGGTTCCTGGGTCCATCCAAGAGAGTTTGATTGTGTTTGTGCCTCATGGCCCAGTCCAGCTCTGGCAGGTATCTGAGGAGAAAAGAAGTAAATGAGAGCATTCTGTCTCCCTGTCTGTTTCTCTGCCTCTCAGATAAATACGTAAAATTTTAAAAATAAATGTGTGTTGAACTACTGTGTTGAATGAAAGTCTGAAATTCATTTGAAGCTCTCTCAGAACAACATAATTTTCATTAATTCCTTTTAAGAATTTGATGCTTAGAATTTTCCTTAGTAGACTGATGTAGTCTTTTTCATACGGCTAATTCCACCATTTGGCATGCCTTTACAAGTGGACATAGTGTCCCAACACCTAAGGTGCTGTTAGGGAGAGAGATTATTACAAGGACCCAGACACAGGAAAATAAATTAAGAGTACAGTTACATGAATTGATGTTCTAGAGCCAGTTAGGGGATTCTGAACCAAAATTTCAAAAACTTCATGGGAAATATTATTATTTTTTAAATTTATTTGACAGGTAGAGTTACAGACAGTGAGAGAGAGAGACAGAGAAAAATGTCTTCCTTCCGTTGGTTTACCCCTCAAATGACCGCTTTGGCTGGCACTGTGCTGATCTGAAGCCAGGAGCCAGGTGCTTCCTCCTGGTCTCCCATGCAGGTGCAGGGCCCAAGGACTTGGGCCACCCTCCACTGCCCTTCCGGGGCCACAGCAGAGAGCTGGACTGGAAGAGGAGCAACCGGGACTAGAACAGGCGCACATATGGGATGCTGGCAATGCAGGCGGAGGATTAACCAAGTGAGCCATGGCGCCGACCCCGAAAATATTATTTTTCATTCTCATATAAGCCAGCAGTCAAGATAGATTGATTCTGAGTCCCTTTAATACTGATCCAAAGTTCCTTACTTTGACTTTCAGTCTCAAGTTCCCGTTTCTTCAGTTGTGCTTTGGAGGCCTCTGCGCTGCTCCAAGAACCATCAGGTCCAGCCTGTGCGTCAGTGAGGCTTCTGCTCAGAGGGGCATTTCAGCAGGAGCAACTGCATCCTTACCACTTTTCTATACTGGGTTTGCAATACACTTACATTTGAATACAATGTTTTGTTTATAAAAGCAAAGCATTTGGGAGGTAACAAGGATACAATAGGAATGGAAGTAGGCCAATGAATCATCCGATAAAGGAATAGATTTGTTCATCATGAATCTTTCAACCTGAATTTTGTTATTCCTAAGGTTTCCAACACACTTAAATGTGGTTAGCTCTCTTACTTGAATACTATTTAAATATGTGTGTTGTGTAACTCAATTACCAATGCATGAGACCAGCACAGGAATTCTTGTTCTAGAAAAGCATATTAATAAACAGCTTCCCTGAAAGCAGCAATTTTCTGAGGAAAGGAATATTGATGTATCTAGGCATGCTACTTAAGTGAGATAATTAATTTATTTCTGGAATTAGCTATGCATGGTAGATACTGCTGTCTGTCAGCAAAGAATAACCAAAGTCACTGCTAGGGATAAATTAAATATGTTTAAAAACATATTATGGAAACTAATTAATTTAGTGGGAAAGCTTGTATCTTCATACTGATGCAGTGTTTTTAATTATGACAATGGGAATGCAAGGAAAATGGCCTATGGCCTTGAGGAGAGGAAGTAATAGGGCAAGGGAAATTAAGAATCCAGAATAATCACAATCTGAATCCAAATAAGGTAAAGCTTTTTCAGGAAGCAATAGTTCAGCATTTACTTGATATAACACAGCACTTAATTTAGAATTATTGTTAATTTCAGGTTATATGTCTTTGAGAAGATATGAGTTCTAATATGAGATGTACAACTGGGGAATTACACAGCAATGAGCATTGTGACATAAACCCCATGAGTGAAGAGGAGCATGGAGGAGTTGGAAGCCAAATTCAGCTTTACAAATATTATTGACCATAGACAATACACATTCACTCTATAGCTTTCAGCGTTTCTATAATTTCAGGAAGTTGAATTAGTAACCTCCAAAATTCTTTCCCGCTATAGCATTATATATATAAAAAACAAAATAGAAAACTTGGTCTCATGGTGTATGTGATATCCCAAAGAATTGGTTTGAAATGGAACCTAGTTGCTATAGAAAGAAATTGGGTTTTATAGCAGCCTCTGTATTGAGGGAAAATAATTTGAAAACTGGGAGATAAACCAAAGGAATGATTATCAGAGGTTATAAACAAAAAACTCTGAAAAGAACACTCCTGGCATTTATGATGAAAGTGCACAGCAGACTCTCTCAAATGATTTTTGTTTGCAAAGACAGTGGTTTTTGCTTCTTAGCCCTTTTTTTATTAACTTTAAGAACCGAGGTTTAAGTTCAACCACATTTTAACTTGATATTAAAATGTATAAAAATTCTACTGGTCAAATTTCCTTAAACCACCATGGTGTACCACATTGCATCATTTGAGACATGTATCATTGATAGTTCTTAAATTTAAAAAACAGAACTCAGGGCCCAGTGTTGTGGCACAGCAGGTTAAACTGCCACCTGAGACACTGGAAACCCATGTGAGCATGGATGCTAGTTCTGGCTGCTTTCAGACCCAACTCTCTGCTAATGTTCCAAGGGGACCATGTTAGATGGCCTACATACTTGAAACATACAGAGGGACTTGAATGAAGCTCCTGGCTCCTGGCTTTGGCCTAGTCTAGCCCCTGATGTTGCATTCATTTGGGGAGTGAAGCAGCTGATGGAAGATCTCTCTCTGTCTCTCCATTACTCTCTCTGTAACTCTTTCAAATAAATAAATAAATAAATCTGGAAACACAAGCAAACAAACAATAATCCACTCCTCTAGTTTTAACATAAAGAGACTTGTTTTGAAGCCTATTAGGTAGTACAAGAAAACCCATATGAGCCAAGAAAAAGGCTTCCTTGATAAATATCTAGAAGCAGGGGAAAAACCAAAGATACGCTGTAGCAGAACACCATTTGCATTGATTGATTTTATAGATGATTATGCTCTGGCAGATTGACATTGAAATTGTTGTTCTTACCATTATGAGATGAAGACTGCGTTCTTGAACTTGTGTATAACTTCTCTCCTTGATTCTATGGCCATTTTGTTTATGAGCCCATTGAGCAAGCACTACAGTGAATGGACTGATTACAATGATAACATGATTATTATATATTTGTAACTATTGCAGAGGATTACTTTTTGTCGAGTTTTTGCATGATATGTAATTATTCTCACTTTTAATCATACATCTTTCCCAATCTTTGTCAGTAATCTTCCATTTTTTAAAAAATATTTATTTGATTTATTTGAAAGGTAGGATCACAGAGGGAGAGGGAGAGATAGAGAGATATTTTTAACCCTCTGGTTCACTCCCCAAATACCCATTATAGCAGGTATACCTGACCAGGCTGAAGACAGGATCCAGGAGCTTTAGAATATCTACTTGAATTTCATTTTCTGGTTATTTCAAATAAAGTTGCTGTGGATCTCCCTCTGTATATAGACTTTTGTGTGCAACTATTTTCATTTATCTGGAATAAGTGCCCAAAATGAAATTGTTGGATTATGAGATAACTGCATGTTTTTTATTTCAGTTTTTATTTTTTTGCCAAAATCTGTCAAATGACTGGACTCTTTCACATACTCACTGCAACATATGAATGATCTAGTTTTTCCATGTCGTTAGACATTTACTGTGGTGGAATGAGAAGGCCATGCCAAAATGGCCACTGGCAACAGAAACTGCCTGGCAACAGGCTGTGATTGGATGGCTTCGGAAACTGCCTGGCAACAAGCTGTGATTGGTTAGGGCATAGACCGCCCTTTGACAAGATTGGCTGCCTTGGCTATATAAGCTGCTGTAGCAACTGAAATAAATGAGTCTGCAGGCTGCTTGCCTCAGGCCTGCTTTCACCTGTGTGGTGACTCTGCGCCTCTTGCCCCCACCATGCTCCTCCTTTCAGAAGAAATCAACTTCAACATCTGGCACGCCAACATGACTGAAAGAGAGACAGCGTGTCGGACTCGGCAAGGTCCCCCCTGGATTTCCGCAAGTAGGCCCTTTGGTGTTTTGTGTGCTGTTCGGTTCTGTCAGGGTGAGCGCAGAACCCCCTCCTATGCCCCTTTCTTTGTCCTTGTCCTCGGTCTAAGTGACCCCAGGTTAGGCACACACCGCCCAGAAGTGTAACTACACTTCTTGGCTCCTCCTTTTACTTTTGGTTTGCCTGGCGAATTCACATAAGGGACTGATCATCCCAGAATTTGGAACCAAGTCATCTTCCCTCAATTGAGAGAGGTGATGCTCCAGAGACACTGTGTGGGCATACGGCCTTGACCTAACAAATCAAGGAAGTCCCCCACTAAGCACAGGACATATGTACGATCTGATATACCACTGTCTGTTTGTCTAACGTAGGGAACCCCCTGCATAATGCCATCAGCTGCTGGGGTGCTAGGAATTTGCTTTGTTATGGCAGCAGTGCTGTGTGTGTCTTTACTTTGGCTAGAGTTGGTGTGGCGTGCTGCTCATAAGTGCTCAAATATGGGAAAGATAACCCCCTCTCAGAATCCCGTGCAGATTACCAAATATAATGAATCTGTGAGTGATAAGAGCCTGTCACTCCAGGCCTCTGCCTCAGAGGCAACAGTTGATGACTTAGGGAGAGAGAGCTCCAACAGTGAAAATGACATGACAGCAGACAACGCAGCAATGCCTAGTCAGCCACCCCCCAAATACCCTGGGATGAACTTAGACGACCTCAAATCAATAACCCATGCGAGGTTATCCCATCCGCACCCAGGGAGGATTTGTGGCAGTCCTTGGGCACCCCAGGCTCTCAGGGCAGCTGCTAGACCCCATCCCACCACATGTTTGCCATTAATGTCAAAGTGGACGCAAAATTCAGGCCCTGGATTCCAACGTCTGTAGAAAGGCTTCTTCTAACCAAGGGTCGAGGATATAATTGTGTCTTTCCAGAGAATGTGGGGCAGCCCATTTGGGTACCAGCCAGAAACATCAAGCCTGCAACTGACAGTCAACCAGAACCAGCTGAACAAGACTGAGAACCCGCCTAGTTAGCACATGCATCTGCCCTATCATCCTACCCTGAGAAACTGCCCACAGCCACATCTGCTACTGTTTTATACCCCACTAGCTCTGGTCAGCCACTTGAACGGCCCACAGGCTTCGTGCGGTCATGCCATTCCTGAGTACCATTTTTCCTCATTCCTACCCCCATCTGAGCAAGCACTCCTGTGGTCTCCCATTTTGAGCACTGTGTTAGTCAATGATGGGTAAGATCCCCTGGGGACAACCTTCGACAGGCACAGCTGCGTATGGAAACCACATGGAAATGGGGTCAACAATGGTATGGCCAAGAATCATGCCTCCTGCTGTTCAAAAATAAATGAAAAGGGGGAAATGTGGTGGAATAAAAAGGCCATGCCAAGATGGCCACTGGCAAAAGAAACTGCCTGGCAACAGGCTGTGATTGGATGGTTTCAAAAGCCACATGACAATGGAGCCTGCCTGGCAACAGGCTGTGATTGGATGGCTTCGGAAACTGCCTGGCAACAAGCTGTGATTGGTTAGGGCATGGACCGCCCCTTGACCGGATAAGCTGCTGTAGCGGCTGAAATAAATGAGTCTGCAGGCTGCTTGCCTCAGGCATGCTTTCACTTGACTCCCGGGGTCTGTGTGGTGACTCCACGTCTCTTGCCCCCACCATGCTCCTCCTCCCAGAAACGAATCCACAGCAACAATTTACTTTATTATTTTTTTCTTGTATCTATTCTGACCAATATGGTTTCATTTTGCATTTCCCTAATGGCAAATGATCCCGAAAATCTTTTTATAATAAATCTTGTAAGAAACTGGAAAAGATGTTAACAGACATTTTATTATCAGTCTCTCCTTCTCTCTTTCTTTAAATCTGCCTTTCAAATAAATAAATTTAACATCAAAATATGTAAAGAAGGAGAGACTGAAAGAAAGATGGAGAGAGATCTTCCATCCACTGATTCACTTCATAATGGCTGGGACTAGGCCAGGCCAAAGCCAGGAGCCAGGAGTTTCCTCTGTGGCCCCAACATGGGTGGCAGGGGCTCAAATACTTGGGCCATCTTCTGCTGCATTCCTAGGCACATTGGCAGGAAGCTGGACCTGAGGTGGAGCAGTCAAATCTGAAACTGACACCTGAATGGGATAGCAGTGCTGCACTGGCACTTCTTTAAATATACTTGATACTGGACTTAGATTGGATATGTGGTTCACAATTTTTTTCCAGCCTACAAATAATTTTTTGCATCTTCCTAGCATAGCTCCTTGCTAATGCACCTGGGAAAGCAGTGGAAGATGGCTTAACTACCTTGGTCTACATGGGGGACCTGTATGGAGTTCCAGGCTCTTTTCTTCTGCCTCGCCCAGGCCTGGCTGTTGTGACCATCTAGGGAATGAAGTAATGGATGGAATGTCTCTCTCTCTCTCTCTCTCTCTCTCTCTGCTTTTCAAATAAATAAACCATTTAAAAAGAAAGAACTATCATTTTAGCACTATATCATGGAATCTTTTCTTGTTTGTTTTTGATGAGTCAGTTGAATTAATTTTTTGGTCAAATGTCAATTTATATTTCATATTCATTTGACTGGGGAAGAAGAACATTAGAATAATGGAAAACTGAGTTCAGTGTAATGTAGGGAAGAGCACAGCCTAAGTAATAGATAGACCCAGAAAGAGTCAATGAAAGTTTGAGCATATAGTGACTATTGACATCACTTGTTTTAATTCTCTCTATATCAAATTTGGATTATTAAAGTCAACCTAAAATCTGACTCACAATTTTTCATTGAAAATGAAAGAACAGTCCTCAGTAAAGCACCTGACATTTGCTGTGTTCTCAATAAATAGAATAAACAAGCTGTTGGCATTAATATTCTCGTGCATCAAAACATGTGTTAGTATTTATTGGTATGGGTGTTTAATTACGATTTGATATTTTTTTTTATTTAAAATAAGATGTATTTTCTTATTTATTTGAAAGGCTGAATGGAAGTAAGAGAGAGAGAGAAAGAGAGACAGTGAGAGATATTTTCAATCTGTTGGTTGGCTCCCCTAAATTCTCACATTGGGTGGGACTAGGCCAGACCAACTTCAGGGGCCTAGATTTCCCCCATTGGTGTTAGTAGCCTAAGTACTTGGGCCATGATCTGCTACCTTTCCAAGCACATTAGCAGGAAGCTGGACTAGAAACAGATTAACTGGGAGTTAAACTGGCACTATAATATGGCATACAAATGTTCCAAGGAGCACTTTTTCCCCCTGTGCCACAACACCCCACCCCAGATCTTGCATTCTTACATTGCATTCAGGACAACAGAGAACATAAAACTTAGAACTTTACCAAAGCTCCTGGAAGGAATAAGAGTGGAAGATTGTTTTCACAAAAATTCTGTGCTTTTACTAATCTCAGATACTATGGCTCATACAAACATACTAAAGTCTTATTATTCTTCCTTCATCCCCCTCCATAGTTGAAGTTTTAATTCTTCACAGCCATGGGCCTTAAACTTGGTAGACATTCCTTTTGTAGAAACATTACAATGTTTGAAGAGCCTATCACATCTTTTTTCTTATTTTGATTTTTCAAGAACCATTTCAAAATTGTAGATTAAAGTAACATTAGCTTAATGTGTCATTTTTAAGATGAAGATAATCAAGGAGGGAGGTCCTAGGATAGTGGTATAGTAACAGGACAATCTGAGTCACATGGGGTAAAATAGATAGTTAAAAAAAGAGAAGATATATGCTGGAGATAGAGCCATGGGAGATTTGTGACAGGAAGCCCAGGAGATCAACTGTGGGCTCACAGGGCTGCAAATAGCAGTGGGGGGAGAGCTTGGTAAATTACTTTTGAAGTTCCACTCAGGAAAAAAAGAGAAGGAATAGAAGAACAAACAGAGAGGTTGGGCACCCCCTTGCCTGCCTCCCTGCTCCCTCTCTCAACCTGGACCTGCAGCCAGCACGGAGAAGCCATTTTGCTTGTTTACCTTTTCAAATGTAAGCAGGAGACTGCTGACTTTGCCTCCTACACACGCACCCATCAATTATGGCGTCACTTCATCACCCAGGAACTAAGACCACACCATTTCAGAAGAATTTCTTCCCCACCACACAAGCTGTACAACAAGAAGTCCTGAATATTGAAAATTCAAGCCCACTCCATCTACCACTGAGAAGTGAGCCGGGTTCTAGTAGGCAGGGCTCTATATAGCTGCCTCCACCACGACTGGGAAGTGAACTGGGCTCCAGTAGGTGGGCTGCATGCTTCCACTTGCAATGCTCAGACACATAGCAACTCATAACACAGGGAAACCTCACCACAAGAAAATCTTCACAAATTAGAGATACAGTTTGTTAAGCCAGGCAATATGACCCTGAACACACCAGAGACTTACAATAGGGCATCCCATAACTGGGAGGAAGAGAGAGGGTCATACCAACAGATGTGAACAATCTTCTGAACCAAAAAAATAGAGGAAAGATACAAAGCACCATGGGAGCCCTACATTGGATAACTTCTCAGCTCTGGAATACTAAACAGAACACCCAGGCCATGTCTAGCACATACCTCTTGGAACTCACTAAAAGTATAGACTTCCCAATTAATCACAAAGACACAAATTAAAACAACCAGACAAGGCCAGTGCCGAGGCTCACTAGGCTAATCCTCCACCTTGCGGCACCGGCACACCAGGTTCTAGTCCCGGTCGGGGCGCCGGATTCTGTCCCGGTTGCCCCTCTTCCAGGCCAACTCTCTGCTGTGGCCCAGGAGTGCAATGGAGGATGGCCCAAGTGCTTGGGCCCTGCACCCCATGGGAGACCAGGAGAAGCACCTGGCTCCTGCCATCAGATTAAGTGGTGCGCCGCCGCGCCGGCCGCAGTGTGCAGGCTGCGGCGGCCATTGGAGGGTGAACCAATGGCAAAGGAAGACCTTTCTCTCTGTCTCTCTCTCACTGTCCGCTCTACCTGTCAAAAAAAAATCAACCAGACAAAAAAAGAAAAAAAAATACACAAATGCTGAACAACACAGGAAAAACCCTAAATAAAAATAAGGAAGACACTATGAGCTCCACAAAGAAACACTACAATTCTTCAACAACAGAAGGTGAAGATGAAGACATCAAGGATACGCCAGAAATGGAATTCAGAAAATTAATTGTCAGATTACTTAGAAGCAATCAGAAGCTAATTCACTATCTAAATGAAAAGTTCTCCCAAGAAATTTAAATATTAAACAGAAGTCAGAATGAGATACTAGAAATGAAGAATCCAACAGATCAAATAAAAAATGCAATGCAAAGCCTTAACAAAAGAATAGGTGAGATAGAGGAAAGATTATCAGAGCTAGAACACAAATTTCCAGAAATTTTGCATTCAGACGAAAAAAAAAAAAAAAAGGAAATTAAAAAACTAAAAACAACATGGTTGGAGATCCAGAAGATACTATCAAATGGCCCAATATATGGAATCTAGGAGTTCCAGAAAGTGTGCAAAGAGAGAAAGTATTAGAAGGCCTTCTTGGGGATGGTATTGTGACAAAGTGGTTAAAGCTAACATCTGCAGTGCTGACATCCCATATGGGCACCGATTTGAGTCCCAGCCACTCCACTTCCAATCCAGCTCTCTGCTACAGGGAAAGCAGTAGAAGATATCCCAAGTCCTTGGGTCCCTGCACCCATGTGAGATACCTCAAAGCAGCTCCTGGATCCTGGCTTTAGATCAATTCTACTATTGCCATTGCAGCCATCTGGGGGAATTAATCAGTGGATGGAAGACCTCTCTCTCTTTCTCTCTCTGCCTCAATCTGTAACTCTGCCTTTGAAATAAATAAATAAATCACTAAAAAAACAAGGCCTGCTTAGTGAAACAGTATCTTCAAGTAAACTTCAAGTAAACATCAAGTAAATAAACTTCAATAGAACATCAAGTAAACTTCCCCAATATGGAAAAAGAAAGAGACATTCAAGTACAGGAAGTACAGAGAACTCCCAGTAGACACGACCAGAAAAAATTTTCATCACGACATGTTGTAGTAAACTCTGCAAACTAAAACATAAAGAAAAGATCTCAAAGTGTACAGAAGAGAAACACCAAATCACATTGAGAGGAAAACCAAAAAGACTCACTACAGACTTCATATCAGGCAAGGAAACAATGGCGAGATATATTCGAAGTCCTAAGAGAAAAAAACTGTCAACTCAGAATACTGTACCCTGCAAAGCTCTCATTTATGAATGAAGGAGAAATAAAGATGCTCCACAATAAACAAAAATTGAAATAATGTAAGTCTTTGCCCAGCCCTAAAAAAGATGCTCAAAAATGTGCTACACAGAAACACAGAAACAAGAACATCATTATGAAAGAAGATAAACACAGAAAATTACCAAGTAAAAGTACAAAGGAAACCCAAAGTAAAGAATTAGGACTTTTAACGAATATACCACAGGGCAAAGTCATTACTTATCAATAGTCACCCTGAATGTAAATGGTCTCAACTCTCCAGTTAAAAGGCACAGACTGGAAGAAAGGATTAACTGAGCACCAAAAAGGAAACCTGTTAAAGTGAAATGAATACTATGAGAAACGGTGACTTGATCAGCCCTTGCCCTGAATGTTGATGAACAACTTAATACGGTATCCCTCTTAGTATTTTTTTTTGTTTGTTCTACTTAATACTTTTGGTTGAATACTGTAATCAATACACAGTTATTCTTAAGTGTTGAAACTTAACTGAAAAGTGATCGCTGGTAAATATAAGAGTGGGAATAAGAGAGGGAAGAGATGTGCAATTTGGGACATGCTCGAGCTGACTTACCCCAAACGGTAGAGTTAGAAACATACCAGGGGATTCCAATTCAATCCCATCAAGGTGGCATGTACCAATACGATCTCACTAGTCCCAGTGATCAATTTCTGTTCACAATTGATCATAATGATAGGACTAAGAGCCAAAGGGAGCACATAAACAAGAATAGTGTCTACAAATACTAGCTGATAGAATCAAAAAGGGAGAGAACGATCCAACATGGGAAGTGAGATACACAGCAGACCCATAGAATGGCAGATGTCCTAAACAGAACTCTGGCCTCAGAATCAGCCCTAAAGTCATTTGGATCTGGCTGAAAAGCCCATGAGAGTATTTCAGGCATGGAAAGCCAAGACACTCTGGCAAAAAAAAAAAAAAAAAAAAAAAAAAAATCTCCGCGAGTGAGAGCCCAGTAGAAAGAATGGGTCATCAAAGAAGGAGGTACCTTTCTCTAAAGGGAGGAGAGAACTTCCACTTTGACTACGACCTTGTCTAAATGTGATCAGAGTCAGTGAACTCAGGGGGCTTCCATTGCCTTGGCAACTCATGACAAGAGCCTAGGGTGATTACTGATGCCATAAACAAGAGTGTCAATTTGTTAAGTCAACAACAGGATTCACTGTGCACTTACCCCTCATGTAGGATCTCTGTCCTTAGTGTGCTGTACATTGTGATTTAATGCTATAACTAGTACTCAAACAGTATTTCTCACTTTGTGTTTCTATGTGGGTGCAAACTGATGAAATCTTTACTTAATTTATACTAAACTGATCTTCTGTATATAAAGAGAATTGAAAATGAATCTTGATATTAAGGGAAGTGGAGAGGGAGAGGGAAAGTGGAGGGTTGTGGGTGGGAGGGAAGTTTGGGGGGGAAGCCATTGTAATCCATAAGCTATACTTTGGAAATTTATATTCATTAAATAAAAGTTAAAAAAAATGCAAAAAAAATGCAAAAAAAGAAAATCCATCAATTTGCTGCCTACAAAAAACACATTTTACCAACAAATATGCATGCAGACTAAAAGTGCTAGGATAGAAGAAGTTAATCCAATAACAGGAACCATAAAAGAGTAGGTGTAGCCATCCTAATATCAGACAAAATTAACTTTCACACAAAATCTATTAAAGGTGGTAAAGAACAACACTATATAATGATTAAAACATCAATTCAACAGTAATATGTGACTATTATAAATGTATGTGCGCTTAATTACAGGGCACCTGGCTATCTAAAAGAAATATTAATGGATTTAAAGTGAGACATAGACTCAAATACAATAGTAATGGGGGACTTCAGTATCTCACTTTCAGCAATGGACACATCAACCTGACAAAAAATCAACAAGGAAACAACAAAGTTAATTGACACTATAGAACAAATGGATCAAACAAGTATCTATAGAGCCTTCCACCCTACAGCCACAGAATATACTTTTTTCTCACCAGTACATGGAATTTTCTCTAGTACTGATCATATGCTAGGCCATATAGCAAGTCTCAGCAAATTAAAATAAAAATCAAAACATACCACACATCTTCTCAGACCACAATGCAATGAGGCTGGAAAATAGTAACTAAGGATCTCTGGAACATACTCAAACCAGGGGACTGAACAACATGCTCCTGAATAAACAATGCGTCATAGAAAAAAATCAATCAAAAGATTTCTGTAAACTAATGAAGATGACAACACAACACATCAAAACTTATAGATGCAGCAAAAGCTGTGTTAAGAGAAAAGTTTATAATTGGTGCCTACATCAAGAAACTGGAAAGGCACCAAACAAATGAGCTATCAGTGCATTTCAAGGATCTAGAAAAACAACAGCAAACCAAACTCAAAACTAGTAGGAGAAAAGAAATAATTAAAATTAGGGAAGAGTTCAACAGAATCGACAACAGTAAAACTATACAAAAAATCAGCAAAATGAAGAGCTGGTTTTTTTTTTGGAAAAAAAAAATCTAACACAGCATTGGCCCAACTAACCAGAAAAAAAAAGAGAGAAGACCCAAATCAATAAAATCATATATTTAAAAGAAAATATAACAACAGACAACATAGAAATAAAATGAATCATCAGAAATTATTACAAAGTGCTATATGCAAACAAACTGGGAAAGCTAGAAGAAATGAATAGATTCCTGAACACATACAACTTACATAAATTGAGCCATGAAGATACAGGAAACCAAAATAGGCCCATTACCAAGACAGAAATTAAATCTTTAATAAGTAACCTACCAATGAAGAAAAGCCCAGGACCAGATTGTTTCACCACTTAATTCTACCAGACATTAAAAGAAGAACTAATTCTATTTCCTCTCAAGATATTCAAAACAATAGAAATGGAAATAATCCTCCCAAATTCTTTCTATGAAGCCAGCATCACCTGCATTCCTAAACCTGGAAAGACTCAACAGAGAACTACAGACCAATTTCCCTGTAGGCCCCAAAATCCTCAACAAAATTTTGACCAATCAAATCCAACAACAGATCAGAAAGATCATTTACCCAGACCAAGTGGGATTTATCCATGGTATGCAGGAATGGTTCAACATTTGCAAGTCAATCAATGTGATACATTGCATTAACAAACTGAGCAACAAAAACCATAGGGTTATCTCAATATATGCAGAGAAAGCATTAGATAAAATACTACACCCTTTCATGATGAAAACTCTAAGCAAATTGGGTATAGAAGGAACATTCCTCAACACAATCAAGGCCATTTATGACAAATCTACAGCAAGCATCCTATTGAATGGGGAAAAGCTGGAAGAATTCTCATTGAGATCTGGAACCAAACAAGGATGTCCATTTACTCTCACTGCTGCTGTTCAATATAGTCCTAGAAGTTTTAACCAGAATCATTAGGAAAGAAAAAGAAATCAAAGTGAGTCACATTGGGAAAGCAGATATCAAATTATTCCTATTTGCAGATGACATGATTCTATATATAGGGGATCCAAAAGGCTCCACCAAGAGACTATTAGAACTCATGAAAGCGCTTGGTAAAGTAGCAGGATTTAAAATCAATACACAGAAATCAACAGCCTTTATATACACAGACAATGCCATGGCTGAAAAAAAACTTCTAAGATTAATCCCTTTAACAATAGCTACAAAAAAATCAAATACCATGGAATAAACTTAACAAGGAAGTTAAAGATCCATCTGCTGGTTCACTCCCTAAATGGCTCCAATTACCAAGGACGGACCACACCAAAGCTAGGAGCCAGGAGCTTCTTCTGGATCTCCCTCATGGGGAGGGGCCAAAGCACTCAGGTCATCCTCCTCTGTTTCCCAGGCACATTTTTGGGGGAGCTGGATCAGAAGAGGAGCAGCCTGGACTGGAACTGGCAGCCATGTGGGTTGCTGGTGTTGCAGGTGGTGGCTTTATCCACTATACCATAGTGCCGGCCCAAAGACTGATTTTAAAAATGGCAATTTCTGCTTCCACATTGTAGAACAACATTTTATTTACCCTGAAATGTTAAAACCAATTGCAATTCCAGAAGGACCAGAAATTATAGTGTCAGGTTTAAATGACTTGTCAAAAGTGCTAAGCTCCAGATTTAGAGTTTCACGAGAAACTTTGATTTTCCCAAAGTGATACTATGAGTTGCTGAAATGGCTTTGCTCTGCTCAGGCATCAGATTTCCCCGTAGAGCCTCCAGGCTTTGTGGTAAGTATTTTGATCCCCAAAGGAATGCCTTTGGGAAATGCCAAGTGAGCACAAGTCATAAAGCTTAAAAGAGCCTGCTGCTGTACTACTACTATCATGTGTCTTGCTGAAGTTTCCTTTATGTACTTCAAAGAGATTGAAATGAACAAGAGTGTGTCTACAGATGAGAGAAAATAGGAAGAGAGATTACATTTCATTGGTCCTTTTATTCTTGAGCTCTAGTTCCTAGACTTTTGGACAAGTACAGTGAGATAAAAGGTGGTGCCTGCTGGTTTGATAAAAGACAAAGCCATTGCTCCTGGTGCTCAGGTACAAGCCCTAGGCTGAATACATCACAGCTAAATCTTGGAAACGTCTTAGTTCTATGCTGGTGGACATAAATGCTGCAGTGCATTTTGGGGGCATACAATAATGATAGGAGAAAAAAGAAAACTTTAGGCTTCTTGTGATCCTAGAGAGATTTGAGAGGGCAATGGAAAGTCCTAAGATTGCTTTTGATTATTTTACATCTTTTTGCCTTATGTATTTGGGGACTTGTTCAGGTATCCTTCACTGTGTTGTTGAGAAAAGAATGCTGAACCAGGAACCCATAGAATGGAGTTTGAATTTTGTCTTCAATACAATATTGCTCTGTAGCTTTGGACAAATGATTTAGCTTCTTTTTCCTTTGTAATAGGATGGATTTGAAAGCCTAAATATGTAAGATCTCACAGGATTATTGTGAGCTTTAAATAACATCATGAATTATAAAGAACTCGATAACTCAGAAAACACTCAAGAAATATATGAAATTACTGAAATTGCTTTCTAGAAAGAAGATCGATCAAGTCTTTGGTGCTTTATCCAACATTTATCTAATAATATTGTCTTGCCATGTTTTGTCTCAGTCAGTTTGCAGCTTTTTTTTTATTATTTTTTATTTTTTATTTTTTGACAGGCAGAGTGGACAGTGAGAGAGAGAGACAGAGAGAAAGGTCTTCCTTTGCCGTTGGTTCACCCTCCAATGGCCGCCACGGCTGGCGCGCTGCGGCTGGCGCATTGCGCTGATCCGATGGCAGGAGCCAGGAGCCAGGAGCCAGGTTCTTTTTCCTGGTCTCCCATGGGGTGCAGGGCCCAAGCACCTGGGCCATCCTCCACTGCACTCCCTGGCCACAGCAGAGAGCTGGCCTGGAAGAGGGGCAACCGGGACAGAATCCGGCGCCCCAACCGGGACTAGAACCTGGTGTGCCGGCGCCGCTAGGCGGAGGATTAGCCTAGTGAGCCGCGGCGCTGGCCCAGTTTGCAGCTTTTTTAAAAAATTGAATTGGGGCAAAGGATATTTATTGAGTTTAGCTATTTATTAGTAAGGACTCTTTTTTAAAAAAGATTTATTTGAAAGTCAAGGTTTCAGAGAGAGAGGCAGAGATGCTTTTCTATCTCTTCCATCTGCTGGTTCACTCCCCAGATGACTCTAACAGGAAGGGCTGGGCCAGGCAAGAGCCAAGGGCCCAGAAACTTCTTCCAGGTCTCCCACATGCGTGGTAGGGGCCCAAACCCTTGGGCCATTTTCTATTGTTTTTCCAAGGCTGTTAGCAGAGAGCTGGATCAGAAGTGGAGCAGCCAGGACATGGACTGGCACACATATCAATGTAGGCATCAGATTGCAACTATTTAACAGGTACACTCACAAATTTGGTAAACCAGGACCGGGACAGTAGCCTGGTCTGAAATTTGCCCTGAAGGTATGAAATTTCCCCAACATGGTGTCCTAATTTCAGATATTCTACCTTGGTTGCCTTTTGGATTGAATATCATATATCAAAGGAATTTTGGAAATAATTGTGAATTAGAAGGCTAGAATGTACCACTAAGACCAAGTGTAATGCAACTCCAGTACAGTGAGCAAAGGGATAAGCACTGGAGATAACAAAATCCTAGAATAATGATGTCAAGTATTCAAGTAGTACTTTTAAAAATGATACGAAGGTGTATTTAAGCACACTGGTGAAATACAAGAGATAAAGAAAATTCAAGAGATAAAGAGAAGTGGAACTATCTGGTAAGTGGTCTTCAATCTTATTTTATGTTCTAAATCTATGCCTGTGTACACAAACAAAAGCTTATTGTCAGTCATTGACTATGCTCCAAGTGGTATTTTTACCCTTATTAGTATTCAAGGAAAAGGGTTGGGTAGTCTTAAAACTAAAATGATGTTACAGAAATGACTCAGCATAAATTGTTTAAAAATTTCCACTATACTGTGTATATTTTATGGTAAATGTATTTTCTTCATCTTTATGCCCACTTCTATGTCAATCAGTATTGTAAACTAAAACAGCCAATATTTGCTATATGAAAAACAGCTGATGACAATTTTCACTGCTACTCCTCAATTGCTTTTTAAGAGTCGAAGAAAGAATCAGATAAGTTAAAATGAATAAATGTGTAGGAATCATTCTGAGTGACAATCCTGCAATGTTGAAGAAAGCCATTTAAAATACATGTGTCAAGTGCTGGCATTGTGACACAGTGGGTTAGACTGCTGCATTTGATGCCAGCACCCCTATGGGAACGAGTTCCAGTCCCAGCTGCTCCATTTCCAATCCAGCTCCCTGGTAATGGCCTGGAAAAGCAGTGGAAGATGGCCTAAGAGCCTGGGAAATTACACCCACAGAAGAGATCCAGAAGAAGCTTCTGCCTCCTGTCTTAGGCCTGGCCCAGACCCAGACATTGCAGTCATTTAGGAGTAAGCCAGAAGATGGAAGGTCTCTCCCTCTCTCTCTTCATCTTTCTATAACTCTGCTTTTCAATAAAATTAAGTTTTTTAAAAGGAAATACATATATCCACTCATTTACAGAGTTCCAGCACTATTCTATTTTTGTTGACAGATATGTTAAGATGGAGTGGAAAAAAAGACAAAAAGTGTTTGTTGCTAGTCTCAAGCTACCACATTATAGATCTGAGCCTAAAACCATATATATTAAACTTTTTAATGACTATTCTTTAGTTAAAACTAAGGCATATTCTCTTGCTAAAATGGCACATTTTGAGCCTCTTGTTTTAGGTTTTGTCAAAAGAAAAAAGGAAAATATAGCCCATGGTGTTTGAAAGATTGGTTATTTTACTCAACACCTCAATGTCTGGTAATGAGCTATGTTTATCCTCTTTAGCAGTTATTTATTTAGCATTGTCTTTGTTTCAAGTACACATCAAATTATGTTCTAAGCACCCTTTTGTTCATACAAACAATAATTAATACAGGTAAAATATTTTGCCATATTGGGGCTCATGTTTGGGTAGTAGAATATAGAAAAAGTGAACTAAGATATAGTAGGAGGTGATAAATTCTATAAAAATATAAAACAAGAAAAGGAATGCTTTAGACATGGGCTCAAGTTTTAATGACACTCACTTAAGCAAAGATCTTAAAAAGATGGGAAAAAAAGGAGTTTTGTGTACAGATGGGTGGAAATTATTGTGAAGGCAATGGCTAAAATGTACCACTAAGACCAAGTGTAATGTAACTTCAGTACAATGAGCAAAGGGATGAGTATTTGGAGATGGGTTCAGAAGTTGATGGTGGGTAGGAGGCCAAACAGGAGTTCACAGTTCCATGAATTCAATGTGGTAGGCACAAGACAAACAGGTCTATTGAGCGTTTAACTGCTTGTCTGAATTGAGCTGTATCTTAGGTGGAAAAGACACAGCACCCTTTGAAAACTTAGAATAAACAAAAGAATGTAAGTGATTTTGGTAACAATTTTGATATTGGTCACCTGGTGACATGATATTATATTGTTTATAGTATTAAATATAGTATGCTTAACATTTAATTGTCCTGATGCTTATTTTCTATTTTAAAGATTACTGCTAAAAAATCTGTGGCTAACTTGATATTTCTATTGGAAAAGATTTTTGAAGAGTGTTATAGAGATTTGAACTACTACTCATAGAGTATTAGGGAGTAGCTGGAAAGTTATGAGCCAAGGACTGGAATATTTAACTTGTCTCTTTTTTTTTAATTTGAGAGATGGAGAAACATACACTTACACACACACACACACACACACACACTGTTGGAGAAGAGCCGGTAGAGATGCCTGTTACAGATATGGCTTGGCAAGGCCAAAACCAAGAGTTAGAAACTCAATTCAGGTCTCTGATACAGGTTGCAGAGACAGAACTGAGCCTTCATAGCTGTCTGCCAAATCTGCGTTAGCAGGAAATTGGATTCAGGATTCAGGAGCTGCAGCCAGAGCTACTATTGATTTTTTTTTTTTTTTTTTTTTTTTTGACAGGCAGAGTGGACAGTGAGAGAGACAGAGAGACAGAGAGAAAGGTCTTCCTTTGTCGTTGGTTCACCCTCCAATGGCTGTCATGGCTGGTGTGCTGCCGCTGGCGCACTGCGCTGATCCGAAGGCAGGAGCCAGGTACTCATCCTTGTCTCCCATAGGGTGCAGGGCACAAGCACTTGGGCCATCCTCCACTGCACTCCCGGGCCACAGCAGAGAGCTGGCCTGGAAGATGGGCAACCGGGACAGAATCCGGCACCCCGACCGGGACTAGAACCCAGTGTGCCGGCACCGCAAAGTGTAGGATTAGCCTATTTAGCCACGGCGCCGGACGCCACTGAATCTTTACATGCTCCAATGTGGGATGCAAGTTTATTAACCAGCATCGTAACTGGTTAAGATCTAAACATCTGCTCCTTGCTTATATTTTAATAGGATCACCAAACCTATTATCCTGAGAATACAGTATAGAGGGATGAAGGGAAAGGTGCCTAGTTAGGAGATAGTTTTACTAATTAAATAAAAGGAGATATACTTTGTACCATGGAGAAACAGTGAGAACTCTGGATAATTTTCAAATGCTTTTTTTCCAAGAACAATTGGTGATGTGCTGGATGTGGAATTTGGAGGGAAACGTGGATGACAGCTAAGGTTTCTGACCTAAGGATACTGTAGTTACGAGTTTGCTTAGTTAAAAAGTCACAATTAATTTATGAAGAATATCTTTTTATAGAAAGTTGAGATGTTTAATTTTGGATTTACTAAGTTTCAAATATCTAGGTTTTCCTAATATTTTAATGAAATATATATAGTCAAATGATTAAGTTATTTAATTTCATCTGCACTGAAGCTCTTCTAGGTCATTTGTTATTGTAAACACTATATCAATTAACATATTTTATATTAATTTCTTTCATTTAGAATTATTCTGTATAATTTAGCTTTGCAGATCATAATTATTGGGCCAGAAGATAAGGATGTACTTAAGATAATTAAAATATTAAAAAACTGTTTTCCAAAAAATTATGTAACTTTTCCACTTGAGATGCATACAAAGGTGCTGATTTTGCCATACCATTATTAGTACTGCTTAATATATTTTAACATGGTTGTTAATTTTTTAATAACTATGAATCCAAATCTTGTTCTCTATGTTTGTGTAATTACTCTTTCTGCACATTTCTTTGCTATTTCAATTTTGTGAAATTTTTCTGGATTTAGATATTCATTCTTAACTTTGAATGTTACTGTGATTACTAACATATTTTACTCTCAAGTAACAATACTAATGAACCTAATTAAGATCGATATAGCATATTTAGTTGTCTATGTATTAAGCTATTAATAAGTCATCCCTTTTCTCTTACTTAGAAACTCAAAGGTAGCCTAGGTTAATCATTGTATTACTTGATATTAGCATTAGAAACATGCTGATTACTTAGGAATGTTATCCTCCATAACCTTGTGGAAACCTTAGAATCCATTAAAAACAAACAAACCTGGGGCCTTTCTCTCTGTCTCTCTCACTGTATATAACTCTACCTGTCAAACCTAATTTTATTGCTAACTCCGTGGCTCACGCCTATATCTGGAAATCACATAATTCTGAGTGTTTCTTTAATTATAAAGCTGAGGAACACTATTTATTATTATATTTAGTATAAACGTTTCCTCATATATTTGCTCTCTTTATCTCCCTATCTTTTTGGTTTTTTTTTGTGTGTGTATTTATGTGCAAAACTGTGTGTGTTTCCTTTCCATTATTTGTGGTTCTCTATTCTTGACTCAATTGCTAAGGTATTGTGATTCTTTAAGAAGTCATAGACACAATTCCCTTTTCCTTGGCCTGCATAAGATTTTCTAAGTTCTATATCTATTTTGTAAATATGAAAATGTGAGTTCTCATGTATAAGAAAGCTATTGATTTTTTTTTGGTTGTATATCCTACAATGCTTCTGAATTCTCCCATGGGTTCTTATAATCTCTTAATGGAGTTTTTGCTTCCTTGATATAAAGGATTATGTCATTTCCAAACAGGAATAATTTTACTTCCTCCTTTCCAATTTATATTCCTTTGATTTCTTTACCTTGTCCAGTAGTTCTGGCTAAAACTTCCTAACAATGCTATGAGTGAGAAAGAACTTGTAAGATCAGTTACATTCACAATAGGTATAAATATTTTTAAATACCTTGGGATAAATTTAACCAGGCATATGAAATATCTCTACAATGAAAATTATAAAACACTAAGGAAAGAAATAGAAGAAGACACCAAAAAGAATGAGAAAATCTGCCATGTTCATGGATTGGAAAAACTAGTATCACCAAAACGTCCATAGTACCAAAAGAAATTTATAGATTCAATAAGATCCCAATTAAAACACCAAGTCATTCTATTCATATCTTGAAAAAACTATCCAAAAATTCATATGAAAACACAGGAGATACAAAATAACCAATGCAAACTTAAACAATATAAAGAAAAGCCAGGGTCATCACAATACCAGTTTTCAGGACATATTACAGGGTACTCTAATTAAAAGGGATGTTACTGGCACAAAATAGACTTGCAGATCAATGAAACAGAATAGAAATCCCAAAAATTAATGCATGCCCCTACAATCAACCAATCTTTGACAAAAAAACAAAATAACTCCCTAGAGAAAGGACAGTCTCTTCAACAAATGATGGTTTGAAAATTTGGTGTTCATATGCAGAAGTATGAAGAAGACCTCTACCTTACACCAGATACAAAATCAACTCATGATGGATCAATGATCTGTACTTAAGATCTGAAACCATCAAATTACTAAAGAAAAATAAAGGGCAAATGCTCCAAGACGTTCACATAGGCAAATATTTTTGGATAACACCCCCAAAACACAGGCAGTAAAAGCTAAAATAGGACCTGCATTGTGGCATAGTGGGTAACACTGCTGCCTGTGATTCTAACATCCCATATGGTGTTGGTTCAAGTCCTGGCAGCTCCAATTCCAAGTCATCTCCCTGCTAATGGCCTTGTCCTGGCCATTGTGGCCCTCTTGCGAGTGAACCAACAGATGAAAAATTGTTCTCTTTCTGTGTTTGTGTGGGTGTGTCTGTCTCTTCTTCTCTTGCTATAATGACTTTCAAATAAATAAATCTTAAAAAAGCAAGAATAGATAAATGGGATTACACTTTGCACAGAAAAAAATACTCAACAAAATGAATAGGTAACTGAATGGGAGAAAGTATTTACAACTATGCAGCTGATAAAGGATTAATATCCAGAATATATAGGGAGCTCAAGAAATTTATCAACAATAAAACAAATAATCCAGGTAGAAATGGGCAAAGGACATGAACAGGCTTCTTTCTTTCTCTTTCTTTCTTTCTTTCTTTCTTTCTTTCTTTCTTTCTTTCTTTCTTTCTTTCTTTCTTTCTTCAGATAGAGATAGACAATGTCAGAGAGAGTCAGAGAGAAAGGTCTTCCTTCCGTTGGTTTACTCCCCAAATGGCCACTACGGCCGGCACTGCACCGATCCAAAGCCAGGAGCCAGGTGCTTCTTTCATATGGGGGCAGGTGCCCAAGAGCTTGGGCCATCCTCCACTGCCTTCCCGGGCCACAACAGAGAGCTGGACTGGAAGAGGAGCAACTGGGACTAGAACCTGGCACCCATATGGGATACTGATGCCGCAGGCAGAGGATTAACCAAGTGAGCCAAGGCACTGGCCCAGGCATTTTTCAGAAGAGGACATTCAAATGGCCAACAGACATGTGAAAAAATGCTCAGGATATCTAGTGCTCAGGGAAATGCAAATGAAAACCACAATGAGGTTTCACTTCACCCCAGTCAGAATGGCTATCCTCCAAATTAAAAAAAAAAAAAAATGCTGAAAAGGATGTGAAGAAAAAGGTACCCTAATACACTGTTGGTGGGAATGTAAATAGCTATAGCCATTATGGAAGACAGTATGGAGATTACTCAGAAATTTAAAAATGATCTGCTATATGACAGCCATCCCATTCTTGCAGATGTACCCAAAGGAAATGAAATCAGCATCTGAAAATATTATGTGTACCTCCTTATTTATTAGCCCAATTCACAATAGCTAAGATATGGAATTAAACTAGATGTCCATCAACTGGTGACTGGATACAAGAAATGTGATGGAATACTACTCAGCCTTAAAAAATAATGAAATACTGTTTTCTGCAACAAAATATGTGCAACTGGAGACCATTATGATTAGTGAAATAATCCACACCCAGAAAGAAAATATCACATATTTTCTCTCATTTGTGGTAGCAAATACAGAGTGTACAACAATTTTAATATATATGAATGAAATTTACATCTTTGGATTTGTTTATAGTCCTTGTGTGTGTGTGTGTGTGTGTGTGTATATATATATATTCTTACTGAACAGTGGTCTTTTTATTTTTTACTTTTTAAATTCTTTATTTATTTATTTTTTACTTCTTGAATTCTTTATTTAGTGGAGGGTGAAGCCTGTGATTTTAAAGTAAATTAGAAAAATTAGAAAAATTACCAAAAAAGTAGGAAGAAGGAAGTTTCATGTTATTCTTAGATCTTCATGCATGAACTTCATGACATCTGTTCTCTGTATAAAAGAGAAAAGGAAATATTTATTACATGCCTACTATTCATTAAATTCATTTAAAAACAGAAGAAAATGTGATTTCTGTGATCTGTGAGTGGAGAAAATGATACTTAGACTCAGCATTTGTTAGCAAATATAGCATTTGAAATGTTTTCAGAGTCCATTTTTTTCCTGGATGCTGGAAATTCTACTATCTCCAAGGTAAACCTTGCAGACTATAGTTGTGCACATCTCTTTGGTACCAAATAGGAAACATGGCTTTGAAGTCAAATGACTTGTCTTTCCATGCTTTGCCTAACACTAGTGATTGATAGTGAAAGTGAAATTGAACTTTTCTAACATCACTCTTTTTTTTTTTTTTTTGATAAAATGGGACACCATATGGTGATATGCCTTGTCTGGCTTATGATATGCATTGTTTGAGAAAAATATGTCTCAGCCTAACATCTCTAAGACAAACTGTCTTTATTCTTTCATTAAGCTTTCTAATCACAAGAATATTTTTCTCAGCAGTTTTACATAGAACAAAAGTTTATTTGTCTATTGTGAAAAATGGCCCAAATTTTGTGTCACATAATAGAAAAAAATTATCATAGTAAAGGTCATGATAATTGATGTGTAAAAAAGAGTATATAGGAACTTAAAAAGTTGTAATTACCTAATAGTAGAGTCAGCATCTATTATGTGAACATAAGATGTTTAAGAAAATAATAAAATGTGTACAATTTTTAAAGTTAGATAATTATTAGGTAGACTTAGTCAAATCCATGGCTTAGGTCTCTGTCCTCCAGGCTGCCAAATATTAATCTTCTGGAGCCAATTACAATGAGTTTACCAAATTCACCATCTAACACAGCAACCATCACAGGTCTTCCATCCCTTCAGACACCAGTTAAAATTTTGGGGTTTCCAGATCCACACTTATCTCAAAGTGTTTGGCTGTAATTGTCCATTCTTAGTTTTGATAATTAGAACCACTCACAAAGCTCAGGAAAGTGCTGTATTATGAGTAAAGTTTTATTGTCGTTAAAAGATACACATTAGAACAAACCAAAAAAAAATCATAGTGCAAAGTCTGGGAGTCTTTTCTATAGAAAGCTTCTGTCGTCTTCATAGATGCATTATCTATCTGATGTGTGACAATATTGAAGAGAGTATTGGTGTGGGCTTTGTAATACAATAGTTAAGCTGTTGCTTGGGACTTAGTATTCCGTATCAGAGTGCTTACTTTGAACCTTGCCTTTGCTTCTGATCCAGATTCTTGAAATGCACATCCTGGGAGGCAGCAGATGATGTCTCAAATACTTGGGTCCCTGCCACCCATATGGATACCTGGCTAGAATTCTTGACTCCTGACTTTGACCTCACCCAGTACCATTGTTGTTGGCATTTGAGGAGTGAAACATTGGATGGACCAACTCTCTCTCTCTCTCTCTCTCTCTCTCTCTCTCTCAGATAAATTTTTTTAAGAAGGGGATTCACATGTAGGAAAGTTCACCCACACTGTCAGTTTACAGAAGAGTTTTGCCCTATGATGACACAGCAATGAGAGTCGAAGGTCTTTGTGGCTTTTCTCGGCATGTTTAGGAACGTTTGTGTGAATTTGGCCTTTGGGATTCTTAATAATGCATCTGGGCTATTCAGTACTCCCACACTTCATTATTGTTCCTGCTAAGTTTTTGGTTTAGCCTATTGTTTTCCCTAACTTTTATCCACTGTCTCATGAATCTAAAATGATAAGTGTCTCTAATTTTATTTGACAAATATATATAACTGCTGAGTCATGCCAAGTAAGGAGAGCTTTGTTAGTGGAGTTTCTCAAGGAACTGCCAGACAGAACACATAATGGTAATCCTCTAGGCATAGTTTTTAAAGGAGCTTCAGTTGTATTCTGCACCATCCAGTGGGATCTGGGTTTCTGGCTTTCAGTGTAATCATAGGATGCTTGCTTTTCAAGTTACCCAGGAAATGGAGACAATGGAAATAAGATTAGTTAAAATGTTGGAAAGCTCATTGACCTTAACACGATTTATTCAATCATTGACCCTACAAGTGTTCTTGAGAAAATGATACTCAGATTGTGGTGTTGGTTCTGATCATTTTTTTTGGTATCTTTATTGTTTTCATGGAGGAAATAATTTTGGAGCTTCCTGCTCCATCATTTATATTGATGTCCTCCATCTGATTTTTTAAGATAATAGTAAAATATACATAGCATAATAACACTATTTTTAACAATTTCATGCACTTCAGTGGCATAAAGTATACTCATTTTGTTGTATAAATATTACTATCCATGTCTAGAACTTTTTCATTATTCAAACTGAATCTCTGCACCCAATAACCATTAACTCCCTATTCTATTCTCCCATGCCCAGTCCCTGGTACCAGTATTCTACTTTCTGTTTCTAAATATATGACTGTTGTAGAGATATCATTAAATGGAGTCATCTATCTATCTATTTTCACTGATCATAATGTCTATAAGGCTCATCTGCATTATGGCATGCATCAGAACTTTATTTATTTTAAGACTAAAGCATATTTCCTTATGCATATATACCACAGTTTGTTTATTCAGGATCTGCTGATGGGCACTTTGGTTGTTTCTACCTTCTGGCTATTATGAATAATATTGCTATTAATTTGGATGTATACATGGTCTATTAAAGTTCCTGCTTGTTGCTGATTCAAGTCCTGGTTGCTCGGCTTCCAATCCAGCTTTCTGCTAAGGTTCCTAGGAAAGCAGTGTAAGATGGAACCACATACTTGGGGCCTTGCCACCCATGCGGGATACCTGGATGGAGTTCCAGGCTCCTGTCTTTGGCCTGGCTCAGCCCTGGCTTTTATGTCCATTTGAGGGTTGAAACAGTGGATGTTATCTCTCTCTCTCCCTCCCTCCCTCTCTCTCTCTCTCTCATTCTCTCTCTCTCCCTCTAACACTGTCTTTCAAACAAATAAATAAAACTTTTTAAAAATAAATCATCTGCTTTCAAATATTTTGGATGTATACTTAAAAACAAAGTACCAGGGATGGCACCCATGGTGTAACAGATAAAGCCTCTGCCTGAAGTGCTGGAATTCCATATGGGCGCTGGTTTGAGTCCTTGGTGCTCCACTTCCAATCCAGGTCCATGTTAATGTGCCTGGGACAGCAGTGCAGATAGCCCAAGTGCTTGGGCCCCCTTGTACACATGGAAGATCTGGAAGAAACTTCTGGCTCCTAGTTTCATATTGGCCCAGCTATGGTCGTTGTGGCCATTTGGAGAGTGAACCAACAGATAGAAAATCAATCTCTCTCTTTCTCTCTGCCTCTGCCTGTCTGTAACTCTGCCTTTCAAATAAATAAATAAATCTTAAAAAAATAAAATTTCTGTATCACATGATAATTTTATGATTAGTTTTGGAGGACAGGCTATCCTGTTTTTCCACAAATCCTGCACCCTCTAACATTCCATGCAATGTGCCATTTTATGCTCTCATCAGTGCACAAAGGTTCCATATTATCTATGTCCTCATTAGTACTCGTTATTTACTATTTAAAGCCATCATAAAGAGTCATAGGTGGAATTTAATTAGAGTTTTAATTTGAATTTATATATTAGTGATTTGGGACATTTTTCACATGCTTAGTAGCCATTTCTTTTTTCTGTTTTGGATACACACATATTGAAGTCTCTTTTATTTTTAAATTAGATTGTTGACTTTTTTTATTGTTGAATTTTAGGAGTTCTTTGCAGATTCTAGATAGTAAGCCCTTTTCAGAAATGATTGGTAATATGTCCTCTCACTTTGTAGGCTTTTTCTAGTTTGTGTTTTGATTCACATTTTTTTAAAATCTTTGCATCGCTCTTATTCAGACTGGATATTTCGTATTGATCTTTCAGACGGACTCTTCCTTATGTCATTTCACTTCTGCTATTAAGTCCTTTTAGAAATTCTTTACTTTTCAAGATTATATTTTTATATTCTGAAGTTTCTCCTTCATTCTTTATATCTTCTATTTCTTTGTAACATTTTCTCTTTCAGATTTTGCTTCAAAATTGTTTGCAATTCTTTGTTCAAAAACATTTAGCAGCTGTTTGAATGCTGCAAATTCAAATGGTTCTTGCTGATTGTATTTTACTGTTTCAGTTGAAATTTCTATAGCTCTTTATATGTTGAGTTCTTTTTTTTACCCCATGAATGTTTATTTATGCATTTACTTTTTATTTATTTGACAGAGTTAGAGAGAGAGAGAGAGAAAGGTCTTTCTTCTGTTGGTTCACCCCCCGAAATGGCCACTACAGCCTGAGCTATGCCGATCCGAAGCCAGGAGCCAGGTGCTTCCTCCTGGTCTCCCAGGCAGATGCAGGGGACCAAGCACCTGGGCCATCCTCCACTGCCCTCCCAGGCCACAACAGAGAGCTGGACTGGAAGAGGAGCAACTGAGACTAGAACCTGGCACCCATATGGGATGCCGGCACCACAGGTGGAGGATTAACCAACTGAGCCATGGTGCTGGCCCCACCCCATGAATGTTTAATATCAAGTTATGCAACTCTGATTGTTGTTGAAACCCAGTGAAGATTGTGAGTATATTTGTCAAGCAGACAAAGTCAAACATATTCTGACATATTTTCTTTTGTCTGTGGTTCCTGTGTCAGTTCAGTACTCAAAGATTTGCAATGCTGTTTTGATATGCCCTCTATTTTTCACAAGTCTGTGTTAGTCAATTAGCTTATTTCTCAAAGTCTTTGTCACACTAATTAAGATGAGATGTACACTTGTAGAAGTTAGAAGTAAAACTAGAAGTTAATAAACTATACACTTACTTTCCTTTTTTTTAACTTTTATTTAGTGAATATAATTGCCAAAGTACAGCTTATGGAATACAATGGCTTCCCCCACCCCATAACTTCCCTCCCACCCTCCGCTCTCTCTCCCCTTCCATTCACATCAAGATTCATTTTCAATTCTCTTTACACACAGAAGAACAATTTAGTATATACTAAGTAAAAATTTCAACAGTTTGCACCCACACAGAAACACAAAGTGAAAAATACTGTTTGAGTACTCGTTATAGCATTAAATCACAATGTACAGCACATTAAGGACAGAGATCATTCATGAGGAGTAAGTGCACAGTGACTCCTGTTGTTGACTTAACAAATTGACACTCTTGTTTATGGCATCAACAATCACCCAAGGCTCTTGTCATGAGTGGACAAGGTCATAGAAGTTCTCTCCTCCCTTCAGAGAAAGGTACCTCCTTCTTTGATAACCTGTTCTTTCCAGTGGGATGTCACTCAACGAGACTTCATTTAGTGGTGGTTTTTTATTTTTTTGTTTTTTGTTTTTTGTGTTTTTTTTGTTGTTTTTTTTTTTTTTTTTTTTTTTTTTTTTGCTAGAGTGTCTTGGCTTTCCATGCCTAAAATACTCTCACGGGCTTTTCAGCCAGATCCAAATGCCTTAAGGGCTGATTCTGAGGTCAGAGTGCGGTTTAGGACATCCACTATTCTATGAGTCTGCTGTGTATCCCACTTCCCATGTTGAATTGTTCTCTCCCTTTTTTATTCTGTCAGTTAGTATTTGCAGACATTAGTTTTGTTTATGTGATCCCTTTGACTCTTAGTCCTATCATTATGATCAGTTGTGAACAGAAATTGATCACTTGGACTAGTGAGATGGCAATGGCACATACAACCTTGATGGGATTGAATTGGAATCCCCTGGTATGTTTCTAACTCCACCATTTGGGGCAAGTCTGATTGAGCATGTCCCAAATTATACATCTCTTCCCTCTCTTATTCCCACTCTTATATTTAACAGGGATCACTTTTCAGTTAAAATTTAAACATCTAAGAATAATTGTGTGTTAATTACAGAGTTCAACCAATAGTATTAAGTAGAACAAAAAAATACTAAGAGGGGTAACCTATTAAGTTGTTCATCAACATTCAGGGCAAGGGCTGATCAAGTCACTGTTTCTCATAGTGTCCATTTCATTTCAACAGGTTTTCTTTTTTGGTGCTTGGTTAGTTGTCACCGATTAGGGAGAACATATTGTATTTGTCCCTCTGGGACTGGCTTATTTCACTCAGCATAATGTTTTCCAGATTCCTTAACAATTTTTTTTACTGCTGTATAGTATTCTATAGACTACATGTCCCATAATGTCTTTATCCAGTCTACTGTTGATGGGCATTTAGGTTGATTCCAGGTCTTAGCTATCGTGAATTGAGCTGCAATAAACATTAAGGTGCAGACTGCTTTTTTGTTTGCCAATTTAATTTCCTTTGGGTAAATTTTAAGGTGTGGGATGGCTGGGTTGTATGGTAGGATTATATCCAGGATTCTGAATGACTTGAAGAATTCATTTAAAGTAATTGTTGGGGGGATAGTGCTGTGGCATAGTGGGTAAAGCTGCCATCTGCAGTGCTGGATTTCATATTGGTGTTGATTTTAATTCTTGGCTGCTCCACTTCTGATCCAGCTCTCTACCATGGCCTGGGAAAGCAGGCCCGTGTACCTGCATGGGAGTCCCAGAAGAAGCTCCTGGCTCCTGAGTTCAGATCAATGCAGCTCTGGCCATTGTGGCCATCTGGGGAGTGAACCAGTGGATGGAAGACTTCTCTCTCTCTTGCTCTCTGCCTCTCTGTAAATTTGCCTTTCAAATAAATGAATGAATAAATAAATCTTTTAAAAGATAAAGGTATTGGTTTAGTTATCTTTCATATATTTATATTGCATATTGCAAATGTTGTTTATAGATTGGATTAGGCTTTTTAATCTTTTCATAACATCTTAATGAAACTACCTATAATTTTATAGTTCTAATTAAAATATTTGTGTGTATGGAGAAAGGTTTGATGAGAGAGAAAGAGTGTGTATGTGTGCATGTATATAATTTCTCCTCTTATTTTGTTCATCTTTATATTTAGAGAAATTAATACAGGACTTTCCTTGTTTGGGATATTTTTAAACATTTTATATCTACACAAACTTTAATAAATACCATTTAATTTTACTATTGTATTAATACCTTTTGAGGTTACACGAAGTCTTGACTTTCGCAAGGTCATGCATTATTTAAATTTGAAGCAAATTTCATACCAACATTCTTTGATTCTGCTGATATTTATATGTGCTTTCCATTATCAACTGCCTCTAAATAATAAAATCAGCACATCCACTGAAATGTTTCTTTTTTTACTAAACTGTTCTTTCATTTACTTCTGCAGAATGCAGATTATTTAATTTTTTGATATTTCTAATTATTTTTACACACTAAAAAAAAACTTCCATAAGCCTAGGGATCTTTATCTTGACCTGACAGACTCCTTAGAGGAAACATTTTTATGAGAACTGACAACCCATGCCTGCCTAAAAGCACTTCTTTTTTCTTATGCTCTCAAGTCTGATTTTTTTAATCTACTCAGTTGCAAAGGAGAAAAGATGAAAGCAGGGCAGGACATTACAAAAGAGCACTGTACCAAAGAGAACAACAGAATCTCCTGATTGTAGCTTTAAACAAACACTTGATTAAATAAAAACCCTTAGAAATATATTTCAAATATCTTTGCAGAAGACATTTTAAGTAACACTATAATGACACTATAAAATCTTTCATATTTCTTATTAATAGTTATAAGTGATGTATAATAATAATGGTAAGTATAAATATATCTCCAATGAAGTTTTGAAACTGTAGTATTTTGGTTAGCTATGCTTTCATACATCCTTAATTCCAGATAAAATTAATACATGCCCTTCAAACAGCATTTACACTGAAGGTTAATAGCTGCTAGAGACTGACAAGTTCAAACAAATTTGTACTACAATGCATGCATATTAATGCCTTGGAAATAATCAATGTGGTCCCAAAACAGAGATTCCACTTACCTTGTAGTTCCTTAGAAACTCCACCTTCCATATCAGTCATAAGGTTTGTAATGGGGATAGATATAAGCTGTAATAGTTACTATTTCCAGTACCTATTTTTGAAATGTTGGTGTAATATTATTTATCATCTTTCTAGAAACTGATATATATAATCAGCTGCCAACTCCTGTTGTTTTGACAGTAGTACTGATAGGAATGGAGATGTCTTACTTGGTATTCATTTAATCAACTATTACTTTAAAAGTGATACTAGTATTGTTTGCGCAATTACAAGAGCCACAACTAGATTACCAATACTTCCAGCATTCATTAATACAATCCATTTTATGCCACTTGTTAATTTTTTTAAAATTATTTGACAGGTAGAGTTATAGACAGTGAGAAAGAGAGACAGAAAGGTCTTCCTTCTGTTGGTTTACTCCCCAAGTGGGCGCTACGGCCAGCACTGCGCCGATCCGAAGCCAGGAGTCAGGTGCTTCTTTCTGGTCTTCCATGTGGGTGCAGGTGCCCAAGCACTTGGGCCATCCTCCACTGCCCTTCTGGGCCACAGCAGAGAGCTGGACTGGAAGAGGAGCAACCAGGACTAGAACCAGCTGCCCCTATGGGATGCCGGCACTGCAGGTGGAGGATTAACCAAGTGAGCCACGGCGCTGGCCATCCACTTGTTAATTTTTTATAAAGTAGACAGGATCTTGTTTTGGCTTTATTCAAAAATGATCCAATAACTTCCATTTTATTCAGAAAAAATATGCCAAGTATTTTAGTCTTAGATGGAAGTTTTCTCATGACATGTCCCCTCCACAAGTCATGTTTTACACTCTTCTTTTTCTATCATACCTTCATATACCTTTTTGACTAGTCTTTTTAGCTTTATTTTATTTTAAAGTTTCATTTATGTATTTGTGTATTTGAATGATAGAGCAATAGAGAGAGAAGGAAAGACAGAGACATAACTTCCATTCAGGCGTTCACTTCCCAAATGGCCACAATACGCAGGTCCAGACTAGTCTGCTCTCTGATGAGAGGAATCAACTTCTCATTCCTTTCCAAACTGTCTTCTTTTAGATAGAGTGTTGATTCCAGGCCTTTGGGAAACTGTCTTGGTCCACTTAAATATATGAGGTATAAATGAAGATGCCTATTTTAACTGGAGTAAGAAATAGGCAGGTGGGCTCATTTCTGTATTTTCATCTGCTTTTTTATTTACCTACACTTTTATATCTGGCCTGTTCATTTACTTTATGTAGCACCAGGAAATGTTTTCTCTCTAACAATGACCGATAATACCAATGAGCTTATATTCTGTAATTATTCTGATATTCATGAGATTCAAACTTTCTTTTCATGGAGGATTTTGAAAGATGACACATTGTTAAGAAGTAGATTCAATGAGAGTATGTTTAACCAAGAATTTTAAGTATGTGGTAGTTCACATAATTGAATTCCTTAGATAATTCAAATTGCCCCCCTAATATTTTCTTTTTATACAAACCTCAGGAGAATATATAATATTGTTTTCTATAGCACAAAACACTAGTCTACTTTTGTTTGTATTGAATTATTATGAATATCCATTATGATATTGTGAAGCAAAATAGTCTATTCATGATGACTTTAATATATTTTTCTCTAATGTGTTTTCATAGTATTTCTCTCATAATAATTTTTATTTTCATTCTACATTTCTTTTGTACCCATTTTGTTTTTTTTTTTTTCCTGTTTTTCTCTTGTCAGCTGAAAAACAGGTGGTCAGTAGGTTAATTCTCTGCCTGTGGCACCGGCATCCCATATGGGTGCCGGATCTAGTCCTGGCTGCTTCTCTTCCAATCGAGCTCTCTGCTGTGGCCTGGGAAAGCAGTAGAATATGGCCCAAGTCCTTGGGCCCCTGCACCCACGTGGGAGACCCGGAAGAAGCACCTGTCTCCTGGCTTCAGATTGGCACAGTTCCAGCTGTTGCGGCCATTTGGGGAGTGAACCAACAGAAGGAAGACCTTTCTCTCTGTCTTTCCCTCTCACTGTCTGTAACTCTTACCTCTCAAATAAATAAATAAAATCTTAAAAAAAATGGTCAAGTAAATCAATAACAACATATTATGTAAATAGGATAAAATATTTTCATGTGACATTTAAATTATTAAATATAAAGTATTCTATTTAATAATCAGCACAAATACAAATGATAGATATAATTTTAATTTAGATAAATATAATGTAAACTTAAAGAGAACAATTTTATTGGCCCATGAAGTCAATAAGTATTAATTATAGAATTTGAATCCTAACCTTTTGACTCTACGTACAATATACTTTTGCATTACAACAAAATTGTCAAGTAATTTTCTGTCTTCGGTGGCCATTTTTATAAACTTGGGTTCTAAGCTTTTCAAGTAGGAGCAAATTTTCTGAAGTAAGTTCAGTGACAAGATACATGGTTACAGTGTGTTTTATTGAGCACAAATTATAGTTTAGATATACTCACTTGTCATCTATAATCCTGGATGCTTTTACAAACAGAAATCCTCAGTTTCTGGAAGACATGAAATATGGCTGCTTACATGGGCTTTGATAGAGTTTACCAGTTTTTAGGTTTGTGGAGATAACTAAGAAACTGTTTTTAAAATTACTGACAAAAAAGAAAAAACAGTAAGGACTTCCAGTGGCAGATGTTCCTAGCTGAGTCCAAAGTGAACTGATGCACTACAGGACTTTAGGTTTGGAGCACTAATAATAAGAAAGAAGCAGGTTTCCACTTTCTCAACACTCATCTAAACTTTTTTATCAGAGCTTAAAGGAAGAGATGAAGTTTATGGGAGGGTCACCTGAGTGTATACATCTCTCTGGGAGTGAGATTGATATCTTAGAATGAGAAAGGTGAGTCTTAAAGTTGAAGATTCTATATTCACAAAATATTTATTGTTTAAATTTGTTCCATGGTATTTTATTATTTTAGGAGCTATTGTGAATGGGATTGAACTTAAAAGTTCTTATCAATAGTATTATCTGTGTATACAATGGCTTTGTTTTTGTGTGTTGATTTTATATCCAACCACTTTACCAAACTCTTTTATGAATTCCAAAAGTCTCAGTGGAGTATTTTGGATCACCTATATGTAGAGTCATGTCATCTCCAAACGGGCATAATTCGACTTAGGACTTTCCAGTATGTGTCGCTACCCCTCTTCGCGGAGGAACGACACTAAACCCTGCCTAGGCTTCACATCCGAGTCACAGCACCATTATGTCACTCCCCCTCTTCGTGGAGGAACGACACAGGACCCTGCGCTGTTCTTTTGTCTGCTCGGCCCTCCCTGGGTTTGCTGCTGGTTCTTCCCGGGTTGGCTACCGACCCTTCCACCTCCGTGGAAGGGCGGTTCCCCCTGCCACTTTCCCCACTTCCGCGGGGGAGCGGCACACCGCCGGCCGGCTCTCTCGGGGGCTGCTCAGGTGTTCCTCATAGATGTTCCTGGTGCATGTTGTCTCTCTCCTCCTTTATAGTCCTCTTCCACCAATCCCAACTCTGCTACCCACATGCCAAGTACACTGCTCTCCTCCAATCAGGAGCAAGATCAGCTCCTGCAGCTCAGTCAATCAAATTGGCGAGGGGCAGCTGTGTAGAAGCTGTTTACTCCCTTCTCAGCGCCATATTGTGGGAAAGCAGATGCATAGAATAAGTCTTAATTCCAGTAACAGTCTAGTCCGAGTTGCTCCCCACAGTATGTATCTCTTTGATTTCTTTTTCTTGTTGAATAACCCTGGCTAAAACTTCCAGGACTATATTGAATAGCAATGGTGACTGTGGGTATCCTTTACTGGTTCTAGAACTTAGTGGGAATGCTTCTAAGTCTTCCCCATTCAATATAATGCTGGTTGTGGGTTTGTCATAATTTGTCTTGATTGTGTTGAGGAATGCTCCTTTATACCTAATTTGCTTAAGGTTTTTATCATAAAAGGATATTGTATTTTATTCTATTTTTGTCAAATGTTTTCTCTGCGCCTATTGAGATAATCGTATGATTTTTATTCTTCAATTTGATAATGTGATGTATCACATCTATAAATTTGCATATATTGAAGCATCCCCACATCCCAGGGATAAATCTCATCTGGTCCGGATGAATCACCATTCAGATGTGTTTTTGTGTTCAATTAGCTAGCATTTTGATGAGAATTTTTTTGAGATTTATTTATTTGAAAGTCAGAGTTACAGAGACAATGAGAAAAGAGGTAGAGAGAGAGAGAGAGAAAGAGAAAGACCTTCCAGTAGCTGCTTCACTCCCACAAATGGTAACCAAGAGCTTCTTCTGGGTCTTCCACATGGGTGCAGGTGCCCAAGGACCTGGACTATCCTCTGCTGATTTCTCAAGCATATTAGCAGGGAGCTGGATCAGAAGCTGAGTAGCCAGGACTAAAACTGGTGCCCATATGGGATGCTGGCACTGCAGAAGGTGCCTTAATCCACTGCACCACAGTGCCAGCTCCTCGTTGAATATTTTTACTTCTATGGTCATCACTAATATTGGTCTATTGTTCAGTTTCTTTATTGTATCTTTTTCCTGTTTTAGAAAATGAGTGATGCTGGCCTCATAGAAGGAGATTGGGAGGATTCTCTTCATTTCAGTTGTTTTGAATACCTTGAGAAGAATTGGAATTCATTCTTTTTTAAAACTCTGGTAGACTTCAACAGTGAAGCCATCTAGTTCTTGGGTTTTCCTTGTTGGGAGGGTGTTTATTATTGATTCAGTCTCCATCTTGGTTATTGGTCTGTTTAGCTTTTCTATGTCTTCATGACTCAATTTTGGTAGATTGTACATGTCCAAGATTATATCCAATCCACTAGATTTTCCCATTTGTTGACATATAGCTGTTTGCAGTAATTCCTGATGATCCTATGTATTTCTGTAGCATCTGTCATTAAATCTCCTTTTTCATCAATGATTTTATTAATTTGGGTCTTCTAATAGGAGGGCCAATAATGTATCAAATTTGTTGAATTTTACAAAAAAGCAGCTCTTCATTTCACTGATCTTTCCTTGCCATGAGGAACTCCTAAAACCCATATGTTGGGTCATTTGATAGTATCACATAAACCTCCAACACTTTGTTAAGTTTTTTAATTTCTTCTATTTTTGGGGGGGAGGGGGGCTGGCTAAAAAGTTTCCAAAGATTTATCTTCTAGCTCAGACATTCTTTTCTCTGCCTCACCATGTCTGTTGTTAAGGCTTTCCACTGTATTTTTAACTTATATTATTCTTTCTAATATTTCAGTTGGATTTCCCTTCAAAATCTCAGTTTCATGGGAGAATTTTTCTTCCATTTCATATATGGATTTCTTTAACTTGCGTATTTGCTTCTCATTTTTTCTGAGTAATCCTATGATCAATCTTTTGAATTCTTTTACAGGCCTTTCACCAATCTCTGTGTCTTCACATTTTAATATTGAAGCATTTTTTTTATTCCTTTGAAGAGTCATGTTGTCTTTCTTATTCTTATTTCTTCAATTTCCACATTTAATTTTAGATATTTGTGGAAATCATTATTGGTTTTCTCAAAAGATGGATTTTATCTTTAAACTATGCCTCTCTGGCTTAGTGGAATGTCTGCTGTTTCTGTGAATGCCTAGAGGCATGTCTTGGGTGGGGCCAGGGATCTCTGTTCAATATTCTAGGGTGGGATGACTATCTAGGGTGACATCCAAGTTAGGTGTGGTAGATCTTCTCTATTGTCCGCAGGATTGAGAGTATGGTCACCTCTTTTGATGTAATCCTACCCTCACCTCCTCTGTACCAAGGTGATCAATACCTGGGGTTAGCCCACAGTGCATACAACCCTCACCTGCACTACTGCATAAACTGCACAAAATATGGATTCAGTGTGAGCATGGAACCCTATGAAATGACCTGTTATAGGCAGTCAGAGAGCTCTGACCCTCTGATGTCAGACATAATGATTGCCCAGAGATCCAGATACAATCTGTGCCCTATTGTCCAGTCACAGAGTTCATACAGTCAGAGCTTGCAAGGCTCCAACAGACACAGGGTGTAGAAGATCTACTCTGCCCCATTACCTGTCCCATGCACGGAGAGAGCAGACTTTCCCAAAGCCAGCTAGGTACCTGTGTGTGCTTTGCCTTGGCAGGTTGAGCCTTGGAATCTGTGATATGTTGAGAGGGTGGGGGCAACTCACAGTCTTATGTGGGTACCTAGTCCCCTGTTAACCCTCCTAGCCAGACTCAAAGTCAGTGACTTCTGCCCACCAATTGCCAGGTGCCCTTGTGTGGTGCTGGGGAGAAAGAAACATGCTTTTCCTTCACTAAATTAGGAAGGTACCCTGCCCCCTGCTAGGGCTTCAGGCTGTACTCAGTGACAGTGTGGTCTGCAAGGCTTCCCTTGCAATATCAACAGTGGCATGTGCTGTGGGAGTCTGCCCTTTCTCACTCTCAGAACCTGGTGTCTCCTCCAGCCCCGACCTGGGGAGTCATTCGTGGTGTCTGCGCTCTGCTGCAAGTCTGCACCTACCATGCTTCTCCATGGTATCTTTCTTCCTTTTGTAGAATTTCTACTGCAATCTTCTCTCCAACTCTTCCCTAGGAATTCACTACCTTCGCTTTTCATTGGCTATTTTCCCCTCGTCTAAAGCAGCAAAAGTCTTTTTCCTATTAATCCATCTTGGAATCTCTGGAAAGATTTTTTAAAACTGCTAGTGCTTTACCAAAATAAACGAAGTTTGTTAGATTCTCTATTTGAGGAAAATTCCAGAGAAATCAAATGAGACCATACTATTGGAATGAGGGCACTTATTTTTACACAATCTCCCAACTTTATTATTATTTGCTATTTGTTTATTAATAAACTGTTATCTTATTATTATATAGTGTGTTTGTATTATCATTTAATAAACCAAATTCAACACAGTTTTAGTGAGTATATTGTATTTATATATACTAATTATATTATTATGAATGTTTGTTTTCTTCTCTGCTACAAAATTAATCTTTAGTCTCAACCACAGTGGCTGACCTAAAAGATAGACCCTGTCCAAAATTTCTAAGATGACAATAGCTAAATATTTTATAAGTCCCAGTCCCAGTTGTATAAAATTGTCACATAGTTTATTACGGAAGTGAGGAGAATCTGGATGATGCCTGGAAAACAGGTTTGTTGACAGTAACTTATGCTTAAATGCACCAAAGAAGCATCTCCTAGAATTATAATATTCAAGTGGGGAAGGACCTTCAATAACTGGTTTGTCATCATTATAGATATAGGAAAACTTAAACCAAAGGGAAGTAAATTAGTTCAGCACAAGTAAGTCCTAAACTGAAGTTTCAAGCCCTTCTGACTGTTCAAAGCCTTGTTTTTTCTTTTCTTTGTCACTTTATTATTCTCAGGAAGTGAACTGAAGCCTCGATAGTACTGTGTAAAATCCACTAATTTTTTTTAAAGGTTTATTTATCTATTTGAAAGTCAGAGTGACACAAAGAGAGGAAGTGAAGAGAGAGAGAGAGAGCGAGAGAGTGAGCGCTCCAGAGAGATCTTTCTTCCCCTGGTTCACTCTCCACATGGCTGCAACGGCCAGGGCTGAGTTAGGCCAAAGCAAGGAATCAGAAGTTTCTTCCAGGTCTTCCATGTGGGTGCAGGGGCCCAAGCACTTGGACAATCTTCTGTTGCTATCTCAGGCACATTAGCAGGAAGCTGGATTGGAAGTGGTTCAGGAAGTGGTCTCGAACTGGGGCCCATATGGGATGCTGGCTTCACAGATGGCAGCTTTACCAGCTAGGCCACAATGCTGGCTCTAATTAACTATTCTTAAAATAAAAATTACTCCGTCTACTCTATAGTGAGGTAACTCATTATTATAAAGAAGTTTCCAATTCACTGATGCCCTAAATTCCACTCAAACAACAAATAATGTATCAATCACTGATCCAATTAGTAAAGATAATTCATCACTATATTAAATAAAAGCTTTGGGATGGAACATCAGATTTATTTTTGAACTTTATAGTACAAAGTAATAAATAGCACTCTAAGATTGTAGATGTTTTTAGAGCTAAATCATATAAAGGGACAAAAGGGATGAAAATACTTTACTAGAGACAAGTTATTAACTGAATAAAAAACATTTGGCTCTAGGAACAAAAAGGATGTGGTTACTGCAGGATTTTCCTTTTCTCAAAAACTGTTGCATTCTCTTTGTGCTTCAAAAATAACATTGCATTTTCTACAATTCCCCAGGAATATTTTATGCAAAAAAGTTGCTCAATATGAATGCCTTTAATAGGCTGTAGCTCATAAAGCAATAACTTATCTGAGTACATCAACAAAGGAAGAATAAAATTATACATAAAACCTTCTGATTGGACCAGCTATCAAAGAAAATAGTTTATGGCTTTGAAAATGGAAAGTGAATTTATAGTTTGAAGTGTCAAAAAAGATAAGCTTGTACCTGAATGTTTTGTGCCCAATTATCTGATAACATGCTTCTGTTTTTGGTAAAAGCCCAGAATAATCTTACTATATAAGGCAATTACAAAAGTGTCAAATTGTTATAGAGGCCTGATTTCTGCTATAACAATTACTTGAAATATTCTTGAGTGTAGATTTATATATATCTATAAATATCTATACATTTATATATAAATATATGTATAAATATATATATAATATATAGTTATATAGTGCATCCTTTTTCTTCCATGCATGGTTACAGGGCTATTGATAATCCAAACATGGTGGCTGCCCTGTAAGGGTTTCTTAACTGTTAGGAAAACACTAACTGTGACATAAGATTGACAGATTGTTGAAATAGATTCACAAATGGACATCTATTCTGATGAATGTCAAAGAACAAAGCAAGATTAATCTCAGGTTGGCTGTGTTGGAAAGGCATTAAGACACAAAAGGTTTGCAGAGTTGACTCTCAAGTAGGAGGTGAGCAGAACATTCCACTGAAGAATTATGGCCAGCCATAGAGAAGACCAAAGTAAACTAGGAGACAGAGAGAGTGATTGATCAAGGCTGCAGAACAGGGAGAAATGAAGGAATAGAGAATGAAAGGAGGCTTCTGTATGGTGCTTTATTTCCTGTCACTGTCAGCCAGGGGAATTCATTGCAGGGCTATTGTCAGAGGCTGCACACATGAAAACCCCAGGACTGTCTCATAGAATTTCCTAAACCTAAAGAACACGATATGGAAGCACTATGCAATCCTGCCCTTTCATCTTGCAGCTAATAAGTAGCGGAGACTTCTCAGTTTCACCAGCATCATCATTTTAATTATTCTCTCTTCGTCACACAACATTTAACCAAACTCAGTCTATCCTAGTTACTGGTTGTGTTAAATTTATCTCCATTCTTGGTAATTCATTCTTGGATGTCTTAGATTCTTGCTGCTCACAATTTACCTCTCACTGAAATATCCTTAATCTCATGCTTGGCTTAGGCCCTACTACTTCTTCTTCAAGATTCATGTCAAATACACACTTTTGTGAAGGATTTTCTGACAGCAAGTAAATAGAATAAGTTTTCTGGTTCATCCATAACTCTTAGAACATTTTGTATCATATATCTCTATACCATAAGCATTTGTGCCAACTCAATAATAAATTCAATGAGAAGGTATCTCTGAGTTAACATGTTAACTTTACCAAATCTGCTTAAATAAATATTGGAAACTTTCTACTTTTTCAACATATAGTGAGTCCTGAGAGAACAAAGCATTCCACTTGTCTTTGTTTCTAGAACCTAGCCTAGTTTAGCCTAGCTACATATTGACCAAATAAATTATTTTATTTTATTTTATTTTATTTTATTTTTAAAGATTCATTTTATGCAGCTGGCATTGTTGGCATATAATGTTAAGTCTCCACCTGCAGTGCCAGCATCCTCATGGGTGCCAGTTCAAGTCCTAGCTACTCCGCTTTCAATCCAGCTCCCAGTTCATGCACTTGGGAAACAGCAGAAGATGGTCCATGTATTTGGGTCAATGTACCCAAATGGGAGACCCTGAAGAAGTTCTGGGGTCCTGGCTTCCACCTAGCCCTACCAGAAACTCTGCTGCTATTTGATTGAAGATGGAAGATGCCTCTCTCTCTCTCTCTCTCTCTGCATTTCTGCCTTTCAAATAAATAAATAAAGATTCATCTTACTTATTTGAAAGACAGAGATACACCCAAGCAGCTGGGCATTTTTTGCTGCTTTCCCAGGCACAGGAATCTAACTGGTACCCATATGGGACACTGGCACTGTAGGCCATGGCTTAAACTGCTGTACCAAAACATTGTTCTACAAAAAAATAATTTAAATAATTTTAAAAGGGAGTTTGGGGCCAGTGCTGAGGTGAAGTGTTTTAAGCTGCTGCTTGTGACGCTGACATCTCATATTAGAGTGTCAGTTTGAGTCCAGTTTTTCTGCTTCCAAACCAGCTTCCTGCTAATGTCCCTGGGAAACCAATGGAAAATGGTCCAAGTGCGTGGGTCCCAACCACCCACAGGGAAGACCTGAATGGAGTTCCTGGCTCCAGGCTTCAGCCTGGTGTAAAAATAAAATGGTGCCTGAGGATTCATATCTATTTCAATCCACAAAATCTTAGAAATATTTTCTCTTACAAATAGTCCATTAAACTGCCAATTTTCATTTTAAAAGCTTTTGAGTATATAAAATCCAAAGATTATCTGTCACAAGAAATACCATGAAGAATGTTTCTTTAATCTTTCACTTCTGTACAAACAAGCACATACCATGGTACAAATGTGAAAATACTACATTATAATTCATCATCTAGATGAAGGATAGCTTTTCAATTTCCAATGCATTTTTGATCACTTCTTATCAAATAGAATGAACTCCTGTATATACACATAGGAATTTGCACACACTTAAAACTAGGTAATATTCTACCAACCAGCTTGGGAAGAAAAACGGACATCTTTTGTTAATAAAGAAGTGAAAAACTGAGTGCAATTAGTTTTCATGACTGCATAGGGCAAGTAGCTAAGTTAATATGGATACTCAAAATATTTACTTTCCTGCAACAGGTAGCTTGTTCTTTCAGAAAGAGTTCACAAAGTAATGTATTTACATTTTTAGTGTTTACACTTCTTTTGTCTGAAATATGGAAAGTTCTATTATTGCTTAATAACCACTGTGTGGAAAAAAGGACTAGATCATAAACTTAGGAATGAAAAATGTGGAAAATCAAGTCTTACAACCTATTGTAATTCTCAGGTATACAATACACAGTTAAAAGGACCTCAAGATTAGGTCCATGGATATGACTGATTCAGGGATTAAATAATAATTGAGGAGGGAGTCATCTTTAGTGCTCATCCTATTTTCATCTGAAAGGAGACAGAGTTTGTGATTTATCTTTCCATCTTTTATATTGGGAAATATCAATTTTTTAAAAAAATTAGTAAAAAGAAATATTATGTGAATACAATTCAAATTCTCCATTCATACCTTTTTGTATCTTATTTATAAGGCTTGCATTTTAAAATAAAGTTTTTAAATTGTGATTTATGTAAGATTTTTGCCTTGTCAATTATGCAACATTTTGACAAGAATTATCAAAGAAATAATATCCTAATGAAGATAGGAACTTAGAGTGAATATTGTGTGGCTTCAAGCAAATTTGAAAATTATTTGAAGAGGCGCTCAGCCCTCTGCCTCTCTGCTGAGCTGCCCGCCTGGCCTGCCCAGGTGTATTCTATCTACTCAATCATATAACCTCGCTCTCCCCCAGTCTGAGCAACTGCACACTCTCTCTCAGGTTCTGCTGGAGAGGTGCCCATCCGTTCTTATGGATATCCCTACCCTAATGAACTTTGCTATTTTGCTTTCCACTTATTCTCTGTCTCACGCCTGAATTCTTTTTTGCACGAAGACAAAAACCCTGCCTTCTCTGGTAACATTTTGGCAACCACAAAGGGATTTTAAGAAGACATCGAAGGTCAGTATTCCTTCCCTCAAGTGAGACCAGATTTGTGGGCATGACCATTGATTGTCTGGCACCCCACAGCTCTCCAAGAACGCGGAGTCCCCCCAGCCATGGCTTAGCTATGGCTGAAACTCCAGAGGGATTATAAGGGACGGGAGGGTGTAGGACCCCAAAAGCGGTGTCCTCTTGTGACGACCCCAGAAACACAGACTCCAGACCAGACGATGCAATAGAGCAGGAGGTAACTTTATTTCATTTGCGCAAATGGGCCCCCTGCTGCTGCAAGCAGCAAGCAAGGGAGAGGAGCCCCAGCAGCTATCTCACACAGCTTTTAAGGGGCAAAACCACAAAATTAACATACCATAGGGTGGCGTAAGTTTATTGGGTAACTACAATGGGAGGAGGTCGTGAGGAGGAGGAGAAACGGGGGCTACGTGCCCTACGTGTCTAAGCTTGGACAAGGGGAGGTTGTCCTTGAAGAGCAAAAAGGGATGGCTACGTGCCCTACGTGCCTCACGGTTTCTTTGTTAAGCTTGAACAAGCACAGGGGAGGGGGCTTAGGTGCATACCAGGATGTTCTGTAGCCCTTATCTCTGGGTAGTAGCCCTTATCTCTGGGTAGTAGCTATCTGCTTTCTCTGTGAACTTAGTTTACTCCCCATTTCCCAGGACTGTTTTATTAAGGCCATTTTTTATGGCGGCTCTTGGCTCCTTTCAGAGGGCAACTAGGAAGGGCAGTTGGCTGAGAACCTGGAGACCCCCCTGAGCTCACTTTGGCTTCCTGGAAGCCAGACTGCGACCCGAGGACCTTGCCTCTCTCTTGGAAAAACATCTGGTCATGCTGCCTACTGCTACGCGAGCAGGACCTAGCTGAGGTTGAGGCTAATATTGGCTCTCCAGGTAAACTCGGACAACTAGGTAGTGGGCAATCATGAGCGATAGATAGGAGATTGCAAATACCCACTCAGCCCCTAGACATCAGGGCCTTTCCCTATGCTCTCCTCCAGTTGAGACGCCTCACTGGCACAGCAGGAGATTTCTGAGGGAAGGGAAGGGCACTTACTCAAATCTTTTCCTCTGTCACTTTCCCCCTTCTGCCTCCTGGTCTCCTCCCTCTCTTTGTTTCTCCTCATCTCCATTCCTATACTGCTGGCCTTGAGGAAGGAAGAGGGAAATTCCACAGATCTCTCCACCTAAGGAAGGGAAAAGCCTTGATCTGATAACCCTTTCCAACCTGGTATTGACTGAGTGATTGCAGTAGCCCTGATTGGATCTGGCTTGGTTGAAATACTGGAGTTGTATGGATTAAGATGTAACCTTGATGGCCATTTTAATTAGACTAGGTGGTGCGAACTTCTCTGTTGTGTTATAAAGGGTTTGCTATAGGAGGTTCCCAGCACTCTTGGTGAAACAGCGCACGTACCCAACCCCTCGGCCAGTCCTGCTAGGCCCAGGCATGCACAGTCTTCCCTGCAAGTGGAGCACCAAGGCCTTTCTCTGCACTCTCTTCCAGTCAACATGGCCTGCTGCACCCAGAGGTACAGCTAGATATCTCTGGCAAGAGGGCTCCCCAGGGCTGCTTTTTTTCTCTCCATTTCCAATTCAATATCCCTCCTCACAATGAGGGAGGGAGGATAAATGCCTCTGGCTACTGCTGGCCTTACAGGTTTCCCCACCTAAGGGAGGAGGAAACCTTAATCCATTAACCCTTTCCAACCTGATGGATGGGATTTTCTCTTTGTGGTTAATGGAAATTTTCCTTCAGTCCCACAGAAGTCTCTCATTCTCTGACACTTTGTTTTGAGATGTGTTTCCCAGTCCTAAGCAATTGGCTCATATGCTAATGATCAGCTCTTTTCTGTACTGCTGTAGCTAACTTATCTGAGAGTTTTTGCATGTCTTGAAGATTTCCTGTTTTCTATTGCCAGTACTGAATATTGATTGGGAGAACTGCAACACAAAGTTGTTTACGTTATTTGTCTGCTTTTAATGTTTGAGTGATTACTTTAACTCTGATCAGATCTAGCACAACCTTGGTTAAGGTGCTCAGGTTAAACGTACTAATGTTTGGCTAAACGGTTTGACTCTCTGACAGTTTAAGTTCTAAACTGAGTCTTCCAACTTTGGGACTGCCAGTCAGATGCCTGGAACTCTCAAAGGATGAGACTCTAAATTTGTTAAAGTAACAGCTGTTTGAGTCAATTCAGATTATGTAAAGTGCATTAAAATGTTGTAAATAATGTCAGACCTATGTTGCATTCATGTCATTGCTTTCCAGCTAGAGTGGTCTTATAAAAATGAGAGTAAATTCTGTGTATGCAAAACTTTATGTTGTTAACTAAAGGGGGCCAATACAAATTGGTTCTGAAAATTGGGTTAATCCAAATGCCCTTCATTTTGCTTGGTTTGCTCATTCAGTTTTATGTGTCTTTGATATGCTTTAAACTTGTTTCTTTTAAAGATGAAGATCTTTTCAAAGTTGTAAACATGCACTAGTGTCCATGTTTGCTGTTCAGGAGGTGTCATCCTTATTAGTTACTTAAAAGCATGGAAATGTAACTTTGATTTTAAAAAATAATTCAGATAATGGTGTGGTATTCATTAATAACTCAGTGTCTTAAGTCATCTAGGCATCGGTGCTAAGTAAGACTTGGGAAAATGTATTATGTGTGCTTTTAACAACTTAAATTTGATAAGAGAGACTGAGTTTGTTAGCATGTATTCTCATAGGTTGTCCATACATGACGATTCAAGACTATGTAAAAGTAACTACGGGTGTAAGTTTAGGAAGCTGTGAGCAAGTCACAAAAAGTTTTAAAAAAAGTTTATGATTTTAAAATATTGTTTACAGAGTTTTCTATAAGTTGAGTGTTAATGCCAAAATTACACTGACCAGATGTCTACTAACATATTAATATTTTTAAAATATCTGGATATCTGGAAATGGTCTTAATTGTAAATCTTAAAATCTGTTTTTGCAAAAACTGTAGGGTCTCTTTTTAACAGTGTCTACTTAATTGGTTACTCTGCCATTTCTAGAGTTAGGTCCTGTAAGCTCTTTTTGACTCTGTTAAATAGTTCTGAGTTATGTGATGATTTTGTGTGCTAATTCCTATGTTCAAGGTTTTTATTTCTGTGTCTCTTGACAACAAGAGACATAGAATTCATGTTCTGCAAAAGTAATCTATTGTGTACTCTACTGTCTCTGTTAAGTTCAGATTGATGAAAAGCATTAAGTCTTAAAAACTTATGTTAAATATCATTATGATTAGATCTGGTCTAAAAGTGTTAAAATCACCCTGACTGATTTAATAACTATCATTTCAGGATGTTAAGGAATTCTATTTTGACCAGATACTCTTGGCATCTTTAACAGACTTTCTGAAAATCAAAATTTTAAGTTCTCTGGACTTTTGAGATCGCCAGTGGTCTCCTGGAGGTGTCAAAAGATATATCTCTCATCTTGCAGAGATAATAACCAATCAGGCTGTTTAGATTAAAAGTGATACCAAGATGTGAAATGATGCTGAACTTCAGTTATAAACATGTTTATTTCTAGCTGTTCCAGTCTCAGGCTCAGAAACCAGATCCTTTAAAGAGGGATTGACAAAGTCTCCTTCCAGCTAATGCTGAATAACCAGGCATTACTAGTTCAAATGTATTGCTAGTTCAAATGTGGATCAAATGGAGGCCTAGCCAAAAAGGAGAAAGTGTTCCAAAAGAGACTTAGAAAGGATTGGAGATGATTATGTGGCAGATACTAGAGAGCTGGTTTCCAGGAGCCCAAGAAAGCTCTAGCTACACAGTGAAAGCTCTAGCTACACAGTGAAAACCCAGAAGCCCAAAAACCTTAACTTATGGGATACATGGTAAGAGTAGTTAAACCCAGAAACCCAGGCCCATAACCCACTGGCTAAACGGCAAATATCCAGAAACCACAGGATGGCACATACATCTGCCACAACTTCTCCTCTAAGTCAGGCTATGCAGTAAGTACTGGTTAAACACTAGTTAAATCTGAAAGCCCAGGAAGTCAGGCTAAGCAACCAGAGAGACCCAACTCGCTGCCTCATTTCTCCTCTTTGCTCTTCCAGAAGGGAAGTTACTATTGTTCTGCAGGACTCTCCACTGTGATGTACGGTTTGACCCCCAGACCTTATATAAGGGATGACTGACCTTTTCTGTAATAATGCTTGGCCACAGTATAGAAGACCAAACAGCACAGCAAAAAATTGAGAGGTTAAACTATGAAATAATGTTTCAACTAGATTGATTTTTTGGTGTACATGGTAAATGGGCAGAACTCCCCTTTCAAACCAAATTGAGGGAAAGATACTGATGACCTCAAAATATACAAACAGGTCACCACATTTGATCTTACTTAAAAGGTTCTCCTCATGGGCACAGTTTTGATTCACAGGAAAATACTGATTGTCAGAATTTGCCCATGACAATAGTTTTCTATGTCACCCTGATGATATTAAAGAAATCTTCAAAAATCAGGGTTGGGTTGAGCACCCCCTTGACTAACATCATAGAAGCTGCCTCCATGGTCTACTTTATTAGAGACCAGGAGAATGAGGAGCAAGCTAGCATCAAGAGGAATGTAAGGATAGGCAACAGACCAATCAATGGCTGCTTAGCATGGCAATCTGCCACCAAGGATACCCAACAAGGCCAGTGCACCCCAAACAGCACCTGTTTCTGATATGAGGAGCCAGGGCATTGGGCAAGCAGCTATCATGACAGAAACCGGCTACTGTCAGCTCTGCCAAGAGCAAGGCACTGGACACGGAACTGTCCTGGGTGTCGAAGGACTCCTGGTTCAGAACCACAGACCCTGTGGCCCTGAGCTAAAAAGCCTTTGGCTCTGCCCAGCCTCTGCCCAGCTTCCAATTCTAGCCACTGCTATTGAGGGGATGGCCTAGGGTCAGTGAAATGTAAGTTTCCTATTTGTACCAGCCTCTTATTCAGCCCTCCTCCTAGTCCAGCCATGTAATGCAAGTCAACAGGGTGCCTCCCTTAAAGGAGATTTGCATCTCTTGCAATTCTTTTCCAGCACCCCATGGATAGGTCTGGGCCTCACACACCCAGCCAGGCCTTAAAAGTCTATCCAAATAGTATTCAGCTTTGAAAGCCCTTCCTGCCAGTTCCTAAAAAACAGGGCTTTCAGTAACAGCTAACTTAAGTAGTACTGCATCTGTTTGGACAGATCCTCACTGAGGACTTAAAGGGCCTATCTCTTGAAGGAGGTGCACAATAATCCAAAATGTAGATGGTTAAATGTAAATGATTTGTTAGTCTGTCTCCTTTTCCAGACTGAGAATCTAGTCTTGTACATTGGCTTAACTTCTTAGCAAAACTAGCTGCTAGTTATCCAGAGGGAAAAAAAAAAGCATAGCCAGTCCATTAGAGTGTTAATTATTTAACCCTTATCCTCACCCCTGGGGAGAGAAAACCAGCCGCAGAGAGGATATGGGCCATGCAGCAAATTCCTACTTCTGCAAACATCAGGCAGTCCCAGCCTTTCCCTAACAGGTAACAGGTTCCTAGATACAGGGAAACAGCACAGTTCCTAAACCAGGCTCTCAACAGGGAGCCAAAGCAGAGCCCCCTCCTTTGGGAGAAAGAGCAAACCACAGCTTTTGCTCAGCGAAAGGATGCTATGACTAAAGCCCCTGCACTAGGACTGCCAAAACCAGAGAAATCCTACCAGCTGAATGTCACTGGGAGGCAGGGAGTTGCCTTAGAAGGGTTAACTCAGGATCTGGGACCTGTTATGTGACCTGTGGGCTACTTTTCTAAAACCTTAGACATGGTCGCACAAAGATGGCCTCACTGCCTAAGGATAATAGCAGCAGCTGCCTTGCTGACAGAGGAGGTATCTAAAATTACATTGGGACAGGATATCGCCCTTTATACCTCACATCAAATAAATTCTCAATTAGAGCAAAAGGACTCTCACTGGCTCACAGATAGTAGAATACTAAAATATCAGGTCCTCCTTCTGGAAAACCCTCAGGTAAAAATAATGCATTGCTCCACTTTAAATCAGCTACCTTAATGCCAGTTTCAGGGGAAAGTGGTCCCCTCCACTCCTGTGCTGAGACTATAGACTTGATCTATGCCAGCAGAGAACCCAAAAGACAGCCACCTGACTAACACAGATGAAGTTTGGTTCACAGACAGAAGCAGCATTGTCAGGGATGGAACCTGCTTCTCAGGGTATGCAATAGTTATGGCATGGCACATTATTGAAGCTTGTGCTCTGCCCCAGGAGCTTCTGCTCAGTTAGCAGAACTGATCACCTTAACCAAAACTCTAGAACCAGATAAGGACAAGAGAAAATAACTCCCAGGGGTCTCGACCTCCACCTTTAATTAAACCTATGCAGCGAAAGGGAACTTACCCAGGGGAAGGCTGGTAATAGATTTTACACATACGCAACGCTGTGAAGGATATAGGTACTTGCTTGTACTTATAGACACCATTACTGGATGGGTAGAAGCCATCCAACCAGAACTGAAAGAGCTCAGAAAGTGACCAACATTCTCCTGAAGGAAGTTATTCCACGCTTTGGTCTCCCAAAATCTTTACAAAGCAACAATGGGCCTTCCTTCACCTCCCTGATTACACAAGCGATTTGCAAGGCTCTAGGAATAACCTGGCACCTTCACTCTGCATGGAGACCTCAGTCTTCCAATAAGGTGGAAAGAGCCAACCAGACTTTATGGAAAACATCACAAGTATAGAAATGTGCACTTGGTAAGAAAGGTTAAGAAGGAAAGAGTGTTCCTGGTAAGGAAGGTTAAGAAGGAAAGAGTTCTTTTGAATAAAGAAAGGACATGACTTGTAAGAATGACTTCATCCTGATGGCTAGTTTACTCTAGACTGGAATGGAAATGATGGAATATTTCAAGTCAGTTAAAGAGGGTGTGTGGAAGTCACAAAAGGTTATGAAAGAAAGAAATATTGGACATGCTAACTGCTGCTCAGGGAAGTGTCTATGCCATGTTCCAGGAAGAACGTTGTTTTTGGGTCAGACTGGACAGGTACAAACCCAAATTCGTACTTTCCTGGACAAAGCCAAACAGCTCCAGGACCAGGCCAAGCAGGGCTGGGATTTCTGACTTGACATCTGGTCATGGAAATCCTGGATATTTCCTCTCCTTGGCCCTATAACTTGTGTAATCCTGCTGCTTCTCTTTGGACTGTGTGTTTTTAATGCCCTTGTCATTTTGTCTCTAACAGAATAAAAGCTGTCAAACTACAAATGGTCATCAGACAAGGCTTCCAGCCCATTCCACTGGATGACCTGAGCAGCCCTGTGGACCAAGCAGGACAGTCTCTCCAAGGCCACTGTCGCACACCATAGGAGAGATAGCAAGAGGAAATACCCATAACCATCTCAAAGCCCATGTGTCAGCTTTGAAGTAGCTCCAGAAGACAGAACTCCATCCATTTATCCCAAAAAGAATTATGGGTATTCCTCTTGAGGGGGAATGTTAGGTAGGAAGTCAGAAATGAGCTTATGTTTGTGTGACAAAGGCCTAAGGAGTTGACATCTAGGTCCAGCATCCACATCTCAAAGTCATCCCGATAACCTTCCAGGTACAGCCAGTATCTGCATTTCAAATGCCCTGCCCCTTCTACCCGATAACCATCCTTCCTCTAAGGTGGGTCAATACCAGCCTGGCTTCCCCCTGTCTGATAACTTCAGGGGTAAAACTCAGAAAGGAATTTTTTGTATTTATATCCAAAAAGTCCTTTGTTTGGGAGGAAGAGAAGGAGAGGGGAAGGGAAGGCAAGACCTATCCCCTTAAAAATCCCAGCCTCAATCGGACTGCATGCTCAGCCCTCTGCCTCTCTGCTGAGCCACCCACATGGCCTGCCCAGGTGTATTCTCTCCACTCAACCATGTAACCTTGCTCTTCCCCAGTCTGAGCGACTGGACATTCTCTCTAAGGTTCTGTCTGGAGAGGTGCCCATCCATTCTTGTGGATGTCCCTACCCTAATAAACCTTGCTATTTTGTTTTCTTCTAAAATAAAAGACAATTATTTGAAGAGTGAGTTTTTTCTACTATCAAATGGAGACAGAAATTCTACTTGCTTCATGAGGTTACTGTGAGATATAATTCCATAACACAGTTCCCAGTGCACAGCAAGCACTTGCCAATAGTTACTGTTAAAGCTTGCATTGTCAGTAATTATTATTGATTAGTGTCATTGAAGTGATTCAACTGTTAGCACTTAATAAAATAGATACTGAGGGAATCAAATCAAAATACATGGTAATCAAATGATAGAGGACTTAGCATGATGCCAAGCTGGCTGACCTCAGGCTAGCTATGTGCTTCAAAAAGAGAAGCCCTGAGTCAATGTGAATGTCAACTCAAACAAAGGCGGGTATATCTCAGTGGAAATTTTCAAGTCAAATACCTCAGAGAGCATGCTAACATCGTCAAATTGATTAAAACAATCTGATTTTGTCAGCATATGCAACACATCTTTGAGATGTAGGTAGAAAGGAAAATGATTTCAGATTAGAGCAGAATGCAAATTGGTTATTTGAGGTAATAAGCACGTGTGACTATTCAAGGGAGTCCGTTACAATGGGGGCTGCAGGGGAAAATTAAGAAGCCAGGCTTCCTCCTCCCCAAGGGCTGTATCCTCACTGCCTTGATGCTTGACTGTACTCTTTCTGGCATCTACATTGTCATGATTAAGTAGTATAAGTGTTTCACACTGAGCTTTGGAGTGTGCAATATAAAAACAAGGCTGCATTACTAGGAATAATAGAGAGCCACTCTTAAATTACTTGATATCTCAAGGACAGGAGTCTGGATGCAGAGGTGAAAATCAGATAAAGAAAAACAGACTTCTCACACAGCAACCACAAGTTGTGAAGCTTAAATTTTCTCAGTTGATAGAGCCAAAAAGAAGGCCTATTCACTGATTTAAATAGCTCATTGCCTTTCTTCTTTTAAGGATATGTGTAAATATTGGATTTTTAATTTATTTATAGAAGGCACAATACTATTAGCAGCATGAATTGGGAAATAAACTTTTTTTTGTTAGAGGACGTCCTAGTAATAAAAGATCTATTAGACAGCCAGGTGGCTCAGGACATTTGATTATGGTTAATTCTGTTGTCTAAAATACAGATACATTTGAGGGAAAATTTTAGAAAAATAAAAACAAGATCTAGATAATGTGATTCATGAATCACTAGAATTGTGTGTGTGTTTTCATACGTATGTAAGGAGGTAGAATCAATGTTGCCAGTCCTAGGAAGATATTACTAACTTTGAATTTAGTGTGTCAAAACTCATGTCAGAGTAGAATATAACTGTTAGGAGTATTATATATACTCCTAGAATGAGATGCTAGCCCTAAGCAACTTTTCCTAACTTTTCACTAAAATAACCACGAAGACTAATAAAATAAGCATTGTAAACTAGAACTGACTAAAAATTAATACTACTCTTAAGAGGCAAATGGAAATTTAAAAACAAAGCTATAAAAATGTTAGCTTATGGTCTAAATTGCTTTTTTTTCTTAAAATATATTGATCTTGGGCCAGCGCCACGGCTCAATAGGCTAATCCTCTGCCTGCGGCACCGGCACCCTGGGTTCTAGTCCTGGTCAGGGCACCGGATTCTGTCCTAGTTGCTCCTCTTCCAGTCCAGCTCTCTGCTGTGGCCCAGGAGTGCAGTGGAGGATGGCCCAGGTCTTTGGGCCCTGCACCCCATGGGAGACCAGGAGGAAGCACCTGGCTCCTGGCTTCGGATCCGTGCAGCGTGCTGACCATAGTGACCACTTGGGGAGTGAACCAAAGGAAAAAGGAAGATGTTTCTCTCTGTCTCTCTGTCTCTCTCACTGTCTAACTCTGCCTGTCAAAAAAAAAAAAAAAAAAAAAAAGTAAAGAGAAGAGTGAGAAAGTTTTATATGGAAAAGAAGGGTGGTTTCAGATATGCCTTGACTAAAGGCTATGGAGATGCGAAGTTAATTGCAGGCTAACAAGAGGCAATGCATCCCTTGTGACTGGTTTAGGGTCAATATTTGGCTTTCCCTTCTTGATCTTAATTTGAAAGCAGGGGTTAAAGTTAGGGAAGCTAATAGCTATTTTTTCAAAGACTTTATTTATTTATTTGAGAGGTAGAATTACAGACAGTGAGAGGGAAAGACCGAGAGAAAGGTCTTCCTTATGTGGGTTCATCCCCAAATGGCCACAATGACTGGCACTATGCTGATACAAAGCCAGGAGCCAGGTGCTTCTTCTGGGTGTCCCATGTGGGTTCAGGGGCCCAAGGACTTGGGCCATCTTGTACTGCTTTCCCAGGCCACAGCAGAGAGCTGGGTTGGAAGAGGAGCAGCCACCCATATGGGATGCTGACACTGTGCTACTGTGCTGGCCCCCTTATAGTTATTAGTTAAGTTCTCTTTGGGGTCTATGGCTATAGGAATTGCTGCTTGTCTTTCTGGACTGGACATGCTTCTAACTTCCTTGCATGGAAAAATGGAATTAAATATGTTTCTTTTGATGTAAAAACTGAAATACATTTATAATTTTTCATAATATGAATTTTCCATGTACTTTCTAAAGATCTCTTGTATAAGCTAGCCATATAGACTGGCATTCGGATATTCAGTCTTGCTAAGGTATTGGAATCTGGCAGTGATGTGTGGTGATTGGGTTGGATAATCCTCGCCAGAATCATATAAATCAACAAAAATGTAAATTTCTTAGAAAAACTAGAAGAAAGGATTTTGAATGTTTTCACTATAAAATGTTAAATATTTGAGATATATATGTTTATCCATATTGGGCATTATGCAGTATAAACATGCATAGAAACATTGTATGGTACCCCATAGGATATATATATTTATATATCAGTTAAAAATAAAATATTTTTTAAAATTGAAAAAAAATTGGGTAGACCACGCTTGCCAACAAGCATGATTTCATGACACTAATTTAGACCAGTGAAGAACCAACCAGAAGGAGGTGGAGGAAGAGACCACAGCAAGTCATCCTCTATGAGGCAATCTAGCACTAGCTGCAGAACTGGGCATGTTCACCTTCTCCTCAGCTTAAATCTCAGTCCTAAGTGGACTGAGAGAAATACCAAGGTTCATTCAGTGACAAAGGCCTAGTGTTTTTTCTGAAGATAGGTAATAAAAAAAAACAGTTTAATAAATCAACATGAACTGTAAGAAGAAATTCTATAGAATAAGAGGAAAATACAATCATTCAGGAGTCATGCACACAAAAATAAAACAGTATCTGAAATTATGCTATTGGAAGATCCAAAAGAGAGTGACAGGATTCTGTTTAAGATCTTTATTAGAATTGAGGAAGGCATGGCTTCAGTGAAAATGGATTTGAGTGTCCTAGGAAGAAGCTGGATTTTGATAAGAAAGAAGATGGAAGAGTTGAGCAAAGATGGAAACAAAACTAAATAGCACAATATTAATCCTTATTGAAATATAAAATCAAAAATACAGCTTATAAACATGAAACTCCCCTAGTGTGAGAGAAAAGGGCAAATTTCTACAAAAGATTTAAGGTACAATTGACATAGCAGGGAATAAACCAACAACCTAGAGATAATTGATATTCCTTAGGGAGAGGCAGAAACAAGGAAAGATGATTGATAGCAAATAATAATAATATGAAATAATTACAGCTAACATTTTTAAGTGCTTACTCTGCCTCAAGCTGTGTGCTCTGTGTTTTATCTGTATTGTTAAATTAAAAACACATAGTAATACTATTAGTATTTATGTATTTACCCTACTTTGTGAGAAAATTGAGCTGAAAAGAATATGACAGTATTTCTCTGTTATTAAATAAGCTTTCATCATAGTATTTTACTTAAAAAATTAATGTAACATGGATTCATATAAATATATATATGTATCAAAATTTCTGGACTGTTGTTAAAAGGAACATAAAATACAAGTATTCTAGATTCATTTTCTCCCTCTCTTTCTCTTGTCACTCTATTCCTATTAGCAAACAATTTCAACTTGATTTGCCCCCACCACCACAACAAAACTATAAGTAACAACCTTTTTATTCTCTAGCTAACAGCTTCTCTTAGTGATAGTTTCCTTGAGCTGTTACTTTTACATATTTGCCATTGTTGATCAAGCCTTCTCATAATGATAACTTTTCTTGTACCCATTTCCATTATTCCATTTCTGTACATTCCACAGGCCTCACACTTTGCAATATCCATCTTCTTCACTATCATTTACAATTTGATCATATACTTTCAGCTAGAAGAGTATTCTAATGTGTTCATGCCCATGCATCTGCGTCATTTTGCATCTTCCAAATTTATCATCACTTTGATAGTTGCCTGTGTTTTTAACATCTCCAGAATGATGAAACTTTTCCCAAGATTCTGTTCAACAAAATAAGTTGAAATTCACTGGCCAGAGCGTAGAGGCTTTTGAGTTTTTATCACATATTGGTTACCCCTGTGGTGGGATCAGCTTGGAGCTTCAAGGTAAGGTCCTAAGTTTCCTTCCCTCCCTTACTACTTAGTACCCAGAGTCTTGATCTTCTATCTACTGAAGTTTGGATGGAGGTGGTAGAAATTGTCACTTGGTCACCTGGCTAAAGAGGGCCCATAAATTCCGTGTACAAGTCTGGGCAGTCACCATGGGGCACTGTTAGGGCATTGGTTCATTTCATAGTAGGTGGCTACTGGATTTTAAGTCTAAGGTATTAGACTTAATTCACTGTTATTCCCCCTAGTGGAAGACCAGATTTCTTTCCACGTTGTACCACTTGGAGTTGGGGAAGGATGATATGGACAGATCTTTCTTCCTTGTCTTCTTTAATACATCTTTCCTTATTATTATACTAAAACTGGCACTGAGGTCTCTCACCTGGCTTCTGTAGCTCTTGTGAAGGTGACCTAGTGCGTGAAGAGATGTCCAAATTGGTGTCTTTGTGGGGAGGTGATCCCCAGCATCTTGTTTAGTGGCCTTCTTGCTCAATTTCCCTTCAGGTGGTTCTAATCCATGCTTTACTATCTCTGTAATAAAGGGATGTAAGGGAGTGGGGGTTGCAAAGAACTCTAGGTCAATACACACTGCTGACAAAAATTAAAGAAGAAAATAAAAATTCTATGTTAGTATGTCATTTGCTACCTAAAAAAAGATGTAAATGGAAGTAGACTTTGAAAATTTTGTTTAATCTTGTTTAAATTCTGTCATTATAAGCTTTCACTTTTCTAAGTTATTTCTTTTGAAATTATGGAGATATATATGTCTGAAATTATGCATTATCTTTTTATATAGAATATGTAGCATACATTAGATGCATATTTTTCAAAATAATTAAGATTTTACTTTAACATTTGGTTTGCAAAATGCTAGTTTTGCAGTGCTGGTGTACATGTCACTGAATAACTTAAGAAAGCCTCCCATTGAATGTGATCTTTATTTCAAAAGAAAATATTTGTTGAAGCATATCAAGCCTAGTGGAACCCAAAATAAATTGAAATGGAAAGTTGAATCTACCATCATTCTGTTTTCCTTTAGTTCTATAAATGGCAAAAGTCATACTTTGAAGAGTCAGATATGTATGATAATTCTGTCTTTAAAAGTTATTTTCATGAAAATAGAAGGAGATGGGGAAATTCTGTGAATAGCGAATGGTTATCACTGCTTGAAGGTTCCTTCCTGACACATTAATGTGGCTACTAATGTTTGGAGAGGAAATGCAACATGAAGAGCTTGCAAGAAGATTGTCTCCTCCCCTTTTAGTCTCACTTTCCTTATCTGAAAAATGAAATGGTTCTACATATCACACAAGGCACTGTGGATAAATATCCCTAGAAAAAAACATGTGGTTGCATGTGAAGTTATTTCAGTCAGTAATTATTTACCCAAAATATATAAGAAGTGATTAGTGTGTTGCAAACATTTTGGAAAAAAAATAACATAAATGTAAGTGCCATAAACTAAGGACAAGACATGCAGACAACTTATTCCCTGAAGGGGAAGACAGGCAGGAATACAGAAGACTTCAGCACAAATAGAGTTAAAGAGTCATGAATGTAGTATGTATATCTTTTTTTAAAAGATTTATTTTTTGTTTATTTGAAAGATAGAATTACAGAGAGAAGTAGAGCCAGAGAGAGAGGTCTTCCACCCCTTGGTTCACTCCCCAGTTGGCTGAAATGGCTGGAGCTGCACCGATCCAAAGCCAGGACCCAGGAGCTTCTTCTGGGTCTGCCATATGGGTGCAGGGGCCCAAGGACTTGGGCCATCTTCCATTGCTTTCCTAGGCCATAGCAGAGAGCTGGATTGGAAGTGGAGCAGCTGGGACTCGAACTGGCACCCATTTGGGATGTTGGCATTAAAGGTGGCCACTCTACCTGCTATGCCACAGCGCTGGCCCCCTAGGTATATCCTAATTTCTTCCCTTAACATTTCCAATTCTCTGTCAATTTAAACTCATCCTACTTCTCTTCACCCTTTCTTGTTTTCTTCTTCCAGTTATTTCTTAAATACATGAGCATAGTTGTCCCCGTGCTTCTGTCCCAGCTTCTAGTGTGTCTCATTCCAATATGTCCTCCATTACTGATAGGTAATGATAGTAGAATGCAGAAGTGCACAGTCATTTTTTTGCCCATTGATTCGTTAACAGCTTCCCAATGTCAGTAAATAGCTGGAAAGCTCTGTAGCATCCTCTTCCGTAATTGGCTTCTTTCTAGCTCAGTTATTCTCATTTTCCTTTACTCCTCTAGAAACTTGCTTAAGCTTCAGTTTTATTGAATTAATTGATATTTTTTTAAAAACCAGCAGATCAGTTCCCTTACCTTGGCCTTCATTCAATCTTTCCATTCTAAATGACTAACATGTTGTCTCACATGATTTAAGCTGAACAATTACCTCTTCAGAAAGGACTTCTTGACACTCAAAAGCAACTGTGAATTAATCCCCATACATGCTAGCACCTCTACATCATATCATCCTGTGTTGCTTTTTTCTTTGTTTTCTTGGATACCATTAATGCCTTTGATTACAGTATTGCTCCTTGAGGCAAGGAAATTTTTTGTCTTTTGTCACCGAAGTTCCTGGTGCACAATTGTTGTTTTATAAATATGGGATGAACGAATGAAGTAAATTACTCCACATGCTGGATTCAAGGGCTCTTTCTGCTTTTGCAGAGGGGAGAGGGATAGCTGGGGGCACTTCATCTTGATTCTAAATCCATTTGTCTAAAAAAATAATCAGGGGCTAGTGTGTGATAATAGTTTAAATTAGAACACATGTTCCTCAAATCCTAAAATACACCCCTTCATTTTACGATGGCTGATCCATATTCACACATACAATTGCTATATTTCTTGGAGTATAGGGCTTCATTCCTTGACTCCTCACAATCTTTAGATCAATTGTTAAAATAATATTACTTCCTGATTTTTTATAACAAATTCTCCTACATATTTGCAAATTAAGGTATGACACCACAGTATCATATACATCATAAGAATGTTAAAAAGTATGGCTTGTCCAGTTCCTGTAAATAATTGATTTTGTTACCATTTATTTAGTATGTGATACATATACTTATTTAGTAATTTCATAGTTTACTTGAAAGTTGCTGTATGGAAAGGACTGTGGGAGGCACTAGGAGGAAACATAATCTCTTCTATGAAAACTCACATTATAAAGTATGGCATATAAAATTATTAAATCAGCAAATATAACCTGACAACAGCAGTACATGTGAAGAACCCCAAATGAGACTGAGGAAGGAGACCCTTCTTTTACTCCCTGGGTTGGAAATAAAATGATTGTGTGACATTTGGCAAATGACTTCACCTTCCTTGGCCTTCATTTCTTATTTGTAATCAGGAATTGAATTATAAAATATGAAATTAATTTTTCAAAGAATATAAGTCTCTGTGAATTTGTGCAATCAAAATTTAAGTAGTGAATTGTTTGTCTATCCATTTGGCAAATGCTGAATAAATACTAATTCTTACTTGGCAAATTTATTTTTAAAAGGGCATTCCTATAAACTGCTAGCAGATATGTTAATTGGTATAATCTATTTACAAGGCATAAAATGTGAGATTAGCACCTAATTTGATTTACAAAAACTTTCATTAAATCAGAATTTAAAAAATAGTTAATAAATGCATAAATATAGGACAGTGGCTTAATTTTATATCCACTCCAACTATTAATTCTATTTTTGGAAGTTTCCTAATATCCTTGCAAAGTGTCAGACTCAGTTCCAAGTGATAGACACATATAACCTAACTTAATTCTTACCAAAAGTATATGAAACAGGCATTATTGATATGGTGATACTACAGATGATGTCATAGATAAATGGTTTGCTTAATGCCTGGCTAAAATATTAGGGTCAGATGAACTGAGACTGTTTAAATCCATAGCTCAAGCTCTTAAGCATTGCTTTGAGCTCTAATCTACCACAGTATGCACGGTATGATACACAGCAAAGTACAGAGAATTTATGTAAGGTAAAATGAGTTAGAATAGTTTAGAAATAACAGGTGAGAACTAATGAGGGGGTGATGGTAATAGAAATAGGAAAGAGAAAAGACCTTGGGATATGAGTGGCAGGCATTGTGGAGGGTCAACAGATTGAATATTGAAGGGAACAAAATAAATTGAAGGAATTAATAAAGATATTAATAATCAGAGTTATAATCAACATGTTTACTAAGAAACTACTAAGTTCCAAACATTGTAATAGTCATGTATCATACCATTTTGGAGTGGAAGTTTAGTATAAGAGCTAAGTCTCCTCTTGGAACACTGGCATGTCACAACAGAGTATCTAGGAACAGTTCCAACTGCTTTGTTTACAATAACACCCTGGAAAGGCAGCAGATGTTGTAAAAAATAAAATAAAATATAGAAATCCTGTCTTTTGAAAACCTGTCTTTTGCAACAAGATGGACACAACTGGAAATTTTATACTAGGTGAAATAAGCCAGTCCCCAAAAAGCAGATTTCATGTTTTCCCTGATCTGAGTCACTAAAATGTAGTGTATTGGAGTGATAATGGACATTTTGAGATTTGATGATTGTTTAAGGCCTTATCTCTTCCATTGAGGAACAGTGTTTTGTTTGTTTGTTTTTCTTTTTTCATACCATTCATTGAACTCTTTTACTTAGTTTAGGGTTAAATATACGTTCATTAAGTACACTGAAAATAGATTTTTGTAAAAATTAAGAATGGGAATGTGAGGAGGAGGCAGAAGGGTTGGAATGTGGGTGAGAAGGGGGATGAGGGAAAGTATCACTATGCTCCTAAATATGTGTATATGAAATACATGAAACTTGTATAACTAAAATAAAGTTTAAAACAAAGAAAGACAGCAGATGACAGTTCAACTACTCACATTCCTGCACTCACAGGGGAGACCCAGATGGAATTTTGGGTTCCTAGTTCTCACCTGCATCAGCCCCAGTTGTTGCAGGAATTTGGAGAGTAAATCAGCAGGAGGAATATCTGTGTCCATCAGCCTTTAAAAATGAAAGTAGATAAATAAGAATTATTTTAAAAGCACCATCTTACAAATTAAAAGGATTTTATGAGTAAAGACAATTAAATTAGATTTAATTTAGCTGGGACTTGAAGTGCCTATTGTACATCCTAACTTGAGATACTTGTAGGGAATGCAGTGGGAATGAGTGATGGAGAGTGAGTCAGATAGGATGCTGAGAGGTTCATCCTCCTCCAGAGAAATAAGAGTCTCAGAAAGCACAGGGCTTCAGAGGTATCCATATATTACCTTAGAGTGTAGATATGTACATGTGTTTGTGTTAATTTTTATAAGTATTAATTTTGTATGCTGCATATGTCACATCACACTCCAAAGAAGTTAAACTTCTTAGTTTTTTATGGCCTATTTTTTTCCTTATATACCTGTATCTACTACATATCGCCAAACAAATAGACAAACAAGCAAGTTAATCTTAAACAATCCCTTTACTTTAAGTATTCTGTGCATTTTTAGTTTGTGTTTAACAAATTTTCAAAGTTAAGGGATAAAAACAGGATAACCTCCATTTATCAATAATATATAAAATAATATATAATCTAATATATAAAATAAAAATTAGCACTTTCAAAAGTTGCCTTTCCCTTTTTTTCAGAACTATAGTTTTTAAAATTTAATTATGAACATCATCACATTTTACTTTTAGATATTTTGAATGCATCTCTGAAAAGCAGGATTTTTTTCATGCATGTATTTTCTATAACTATTATACCTTAAAAATGATTATATTTTATACCATCTAATGCCTTCTATTCTTTAATTCTATAATTGTCCTCAATATATATATTTGTCCAAATCAGGATCAGATTAAAAGTCCACTGACTGAATTTTATTCAGCTTCCAAGGTCTTTCTACATTGAGAGGTATCAGAGTAGGTGTTTGGCACTCCAGTTAAGACACTCACATCCCATATTAGGTGCCTAGATTGGAGACTTAGCTGCACTGTGATTCCAGATTTCTGCTAATACAATCTCTGGGAAGCAGTAGGTGACGGCCCAATTGTTTGGGTTCCTTTACCCACATAGGAGACCCAGGGCTACAGCCTGGCTTAATCTCAACTGTTCAGGCGTTTAGAATTCATGAGTGGATGAAAATCATCTTTCTCCCTCTCTCACTCTAAAACAAAATCATTAATTTCAAAAATAAATATAGAAATGCCCTACCTTTTTCTTTTTGTATCTTTGACTTGTTGAAGATATCAGGTCAATGATCTTTAGATTGGCCTGACATTTGGCTGAACTGTATTGGTGAGAATATGTAGATGATGCTTTATCTGCATACTGAGGTCAGAAGGTACATGATTTCTAGTTTTCCCACTCTCAATGATGCTAAGACTGATTCCTATGTTAAACATAGCTTGTTGAGTTACACTTGCTGGTTGTAGCAGCCAGGTCTTTTATGAGATGATGCTTTGCATCCAGACAAATATCTATATCCACATTGTCCTGGCTACTTTCAACATCCATTGATGATGATATTTGTGTAAATAAATGCTTTTTTTAGGGTTTTAAAGCCTTTGGTTTTCTTTGGATAAATACTCAGTCACTCAAACATTTCCTATACACTCTTACACACAGTTTTTCCCCAAAGGGATGTTTAGGTGTATGAGAATGAATACCATGTCCTTGAAGGAATATAAAATAATGGAGAGCTCCAAATCCATACACTTTCAATCTACTCTTTTGTTTTGTATGGGAAGTGGGGGTCCTACCTATCCAACTTTGTCCCATCATCACTGCATAACTTCTGCCTGTTGTCTGCTACATGCATGTCAGATCCCCTGCCGACACTGTCCATGATAAAATGCTACCTCGAGGCTTCCTCATTCCGTACTATCATAGTCTACTCCACAAAAGGACAATGGTGTTAAGTCAGCTAACATATATATACCAGACCCCTGGGAATCACTTGAGTCCTTTCTACTTGGGAAATATGATGCAACTGTTATTTGAGTCTGAAGGTTTTCCTTGGAAGAGAGAATTTCAGTGCTAACACTAAGATGGTCCTGTGAAAACCAAGAAAGTTTCTTACACAATTGGGCAAGTCATAAGGAAGCCTTCCCTCTACTTGACAGCAAGGTGCGCTTGGCTGTGGTTCCTCCAGGTTGGTTACCATAAGGGCACAGTGTTCTTTCTGCATCCCTTCTGCTCTCTGCACTCAGTATTTCCAACATATGTTTCTCCTCTGGCACTTTTACCTGGAGACGGAACATAGTCAGAACTGTCTCACACCATGCATTATTGATTCCATGGAATCATTTCTTCTCCCATAATCTCCCTGGAAGAAGATACACATGTTTCTGTCGTTCTTGTTTCTCTCTCTCTTTTGTCTCTCTGTGTGTGTATACTCCAGGTTTTTCATAGACCATTGGTGGGACAGGATGCTTCCTTCTTCCAAGTTACAGCCTTCATGACTCTACCCTTATAAGCTTTGGTTAAGACTCAGGTACAAGAGAAAAAGATGGCCTTCCCTGCAAGGGAACCTGGCTGGATTGGGAGGTATTTCACAGTTACTTTATCTTACGTACCTCCAATTCATCCTTATAGGAAATAGTACCTGTCATCTGCTCTACAATATAATGTCATATTTATTGTGGCTTTAACAATTGTGCTATATTAGAGAGGAAAAGGCTCCTAAAAATGATGTTTAAAAATTTCACACTTGCTACTTCCTTTATGTGAGTTGGCTTAATGTTGGATGGTGGAATTTGAAGGCATCTGGAGAATATTCTAATATTGGTACTTCTAAAATCATTATGAACATTTTTATTTCTTAACCAGGCTCAGTCAGCACTTTGTCTGATACCCACTTACATGGTAGATGCTATGTGACCAATAAAATTCCTTAATTTTCTTTAAGCCATATGGCACCTAGCCTTTTAAATTACTTCTAGTGCTATGACTACTGAGGGTATAGGTATTATAGGAAATCCAGACAGGAATTGGAATGATTTATTTTAACCTCTTGGTAGAAATAAGACATAAACTGATTTTTTTCTGAGTTTCAGTTCAACATTGTTTTCAGTTATAACAGATTGTCTATTAAGTTATCCCTACTGGACTGAAAGCTTCTGGAAGACAATGTATGCCCTAGAAGAGGGAGTACATGGAATGATCAAAATGAGATAGTGTTGAAAATAAAAAAAAATCGGCAGCCAAAATTAGTTATTTAAAGCAATATTTTTAAAAATAAAAATTAATGCAGAAAGTCGTAATGTACCAAATATCAACTTTGAAATGAAATAAAAACAGGGTAAATATTAAGAACTTTTTCTTCTTCACCTCTAACTTCCTCAGGGTCTGTCTTCACTGTAAATACCTGCTTCCCCCAGTGTGTCACAGTGAGTTAAGCCACCACTTAGGATGGCCGCATACTGTATCTGAATGCCTGGGATAGAGTCCCACCTTTACTTCCAATCCAGCTTCCTGCTCATGTGCCTGAGAAGGCAGCAGAATACGGCCTAAATATGGGGGTTTCTGCCACCTATGGGGGAGTCTTGAGTGGAGTTCCTGGCTCCTGACTTTGGCCTGGCCCAGCCCTGACTATTGTAAGTATTTGGGTAGTGAACCAGAGTATAGAAGATCTCTTTCTTTCTCTCCCTCTGCTACTCTGAGTTTAAAATGAATAATGAACTAAAGGGACATAAAACCCCTGAAAGAAAAAAAAAATTAAAACTTTTCTCCAGGTTTTAGGTGGAAGACATTGTCTTGTGTTGAGTAAACCCAGAAACATTGTCTCTCTCCACTCCTACTGCCCTCATTTTTTTCTACCTTCTTTCCTTCCTGTCAACTGCAGATCCTTGATTTACCTGAGGTCCTGCTCTTCCCAGAATGCCCTCATTTAGGAAATGACATATTTTACTTTATACCTTCCAGCCTCAGAAAAATTTCACCTCTGATTGTTTTGTGTTCGCTACCTACGTGGTATATTTGGACCTAGCTAGAAAATAAATATTTTACTACAACATGACAAAAAGTTACTGGTATGGGACTTAGATGTTGGTTCTAGTATTTACCCTTCTGTAAACCCGATATTTGTCACTGACTAATCATTTCACTCTTAGAAATTTCAACTTTTCTCTCTGGCATAGAGTCATTTCCATAAATCTTATTGAAATTATTATCATCAAAGTTACAAAGCTAAATAACACTTTGCATACACTCTAGGGATAGTTTCTGCAGAATTGTATATATAATCTTTAGTAGAACTATGGCCACAAGTGAAGAACGTGGAGTGAGTGATGAATATGAATTCTAGGCTATTGTATATGAGTAGTAGCACCTTGAAGGCTTTGAATTTTTCCCACAGCCTCTTCAATTCTTAGTCCTTTCTTGTGTGTATGTATATTAGTGATAGTAATAATTACCTCGCATGAGCATTGATATTTGAGACACTCCTTTCAAAAGTAATCCATGGCTTATAATAGTGACTTTATCCTCATTTGACGCTATCATAATTATTATGGATTTATTATTTTTAATTAAAAAAGTAGTTTATACAAAGAGAATAAATTTCATCTATTTCATTTATACAGTTTTTAGGATATAATGATACCTCCTATGTTCTCTTCCACCTTCTTCTTTCTTATTTTTGTTTCAATTTTTGAGACAACGTATTGTACATTTACTTTATAATCAATCACAGTTCCCCACTAAGTAAAGAAGTCAACAAGTAGGAAGTGTAAAGACCTCTGTTCCTCATTTTAGACAAGGACAATTAATAGTAATCAAATCTCAAGATGTCAGTCTCACTCATATGCAGTACTTTTTTATACTCTAGATTTTAACTACTTCAAATCAGAGAAAGCATATGACATTTGTCTTTTGGGAATTGGCTTATATCACTAATCATAATGATCTCCAATTGAATCCATTTTGTTGTGGAAGACAAGATTTCATTCTTTTTTATGGCCAAGTTGTAGTTTGTACAATAGTTTTGTCATACCCATTTTCTTTTTTTTAAACTCTGTTTTCAAAAGATTTATTTATTTATTTATTTGAAAGGCAGAATTGCAGAGAAAGAAGGAAATTCAGAGAGAGAGAGAGAGAGAGACAGAGATCTTCCATCTGCTTCGTCAAGGCTCCCATGTGGATACAGGGACCCAAGCACTTGAGCCATCTTCCAGTGCTTTCTGAGGCACATTAGCAGGAAGCTGGATCAGAAGTGGGGTAGGTGGGACTCAAGCTGATGCCCCTGTGGGATGCTGGTGCTACAGGCAGCAACTTTACTTACATGCCACAATGCTGCCTCCCATTCCTCCTTGATTAAAATTTTACTCGATTGTATTTAGTTTCTGGCTTTTCATACAGGTGCTAACTTGCATGGTTTTGTAATATACAAGGTGCTTTAAGATCTCTGAGAAAAAGAATTATGCAATTAGAGAGCATTATTATTCACTATAATGATGTGTGAATGCTTAAAACTCCAGACATATTCATCTTGAAGGAAACATTAACTTCAAAATCTATAAGAAGCTACAAATGCACACTTAATAAACACTGCCAACATGAAATATCTCACTATTTCTTGAGTACAATAAAGACAAAAATTAATATAACACAGCATTTATGACATGATTATAAAGTGCTAGAGTTCAAATTAAATTTTAGTATCAACTTCCTACAAATTAACTGAAAGGAACTCTAATTAAGAATCTTGTCAATCATTGAAAATTATAGTCAGTGTCTTGCCCATGTGCATTTGAACTATGTACACTTCATTATTGTTATAGTAACATTTTCCATTTCACATATACCTGACAAAGCATATTTATATTTTTAAATTATCATAATCATCCTGTAAAGAAAGAAAATTCACAATAATTAATAATTTTTTAAAAAATATTTTATTTATTTATTGAGAGATGGAGTTATAGACAGTGATAGGGAAAGAGAGAGAGAAAGGTCTTCCATCTGCTGGTTCATTCTCCAAATGGCCGCAACAGCCAGAGCTGCGCTGAACTGAAGCTAGGAGCCAGGGGCCTCCCCCAGGTCTCCCACAGGGTGCAGGGGCCCAAGCACTTGAGCCATCTTCCATTGCTTTCCCAGGCCATAGCAGAGAACTTGATCAGAAGAGGAGTGGCCTAGACTAAAACTGGCGCACATGTGGGATGCCGGCGCTACAGGCGGAGGATTAACCTACTGCACCACAGCACCGGCCCCAATGCTTGGCTATAAATAACAAAAAAGGGTGAAAGGGAACTCAAGCCAGTTGTGTGAGATGAGATTGTTGAAGAGACTAACTTCACTTTATTTTCATAGTAACATATATTTGTATGTATGTTGGTAACATACATTTGTAGAATATATAAAGAGAATCATAATTCTTCCAATGTTATTGTAGTATAGATTTGAGGTATAGCTTGAGACTTTTTTTAAGATTTGTTTATTTTAAAGAGCAACAGTGAAGAAGAAGCAGGAGGAGAGAGAGAAAGACACACACACACACACACACACACACACACGCATACAGAATCTTCCATTTGCTGGTTCATTTCCCCAATGGCCACAAAGGCCAAGGCTGGGTCAGGTCGAAGCTAGGATCCAAGAGCTTCACCAGGACTTCCATGTGGGTCCTGTGGACCAAGAACTTGGGCCATCTTCCATTGCTATTCCAGGAGCATTAGCAGAGAACTGGATCAGAAGTGGAGCAGCCAGGACTTCAATGGATGCTTATATAGGATGACAGTTCTGCAGGCGATATCTTTACCTGCTATGCCACAGTGCCAGCCACAGGTTGAAACATATTTTTTTTAAATATAAGAATTTGCATGTTTTATAGAGTTAGAGTAATCATAAAATATTATTAAATAAAAGGCTATTAGATTATACTATAGGAAGGTTGGAGTGATAAGATCACATAGTGACTATAATTGTTCAGAAAATAATTGAATGATGAACAAAACCAGTAAGGATTCAGTGTGAATACGGAGAAGGCAAAACTGTTAAAAGACTTGGGAAAATGGAGATTAAGAAGATTAAAGAGGATAAAATGATTAAACTTCACTTCTTTACCTGAGTTTTGAACCAATTGTTAAATAGAACATAAAAATTCTGATTGATGCACATAAATAAGTCTGATTGATGTCTAGGATTTGTGGTTTAGACAACCTAGAGTCAACTGGCCTAATTGTGGCTGTACCACAATTAAACAGTCTTTCATCCTGGGTCACTGGGGTGACTGGGTTACTGGGCAACTGTCAGTCTCCCTCTAGGACTGCCTATGGGCAAAGTGTTTCAGAAAGATGACAGAAGATGGAGGTAAACTAAACCTCCCAGTTGCTCTTTCCAACTTTGATAATCAAGAAATCACTTTTCCTATGAGACATAAAAGACAAGTAGTCAAAACAGAGACCAAGGTTTAAACAAAAGAGATTTCTAGGGAAATTCCTCCACAGGGAATCCTAAAGACTTGGAAATAACTGAGAAATTCTCCTAAAAAGACTTGAATTTAACTTAAGTCTGTAGGAAATGGTAATAAATTTAGCCTGAAGCAATGTTAAACATCAGTACTCATGACGTATTTGGCCAGGTGATTCTTTATCGTAAGGAGATTTTTGTGCATTATAGGGTGTAAAGCAATACCCGTGGGCTTCACCTTCTAGATGCTAATATCACATGCCCAATTTTGATGCTCAAGATTTTGCAGGACATTGTCATATTTCCCCTGGGGAGCAACATCCCCTCCCATTCTTCTCCCCTGGTTGAGAAATCTGTGGCCTAAATGAAGCTATGAACCAGAGTTTTGGTCATTTAGACATTCCTGCAACCTCTTGACATTCTTCTTTTGGTGTTACGAATCTGATAGAAGTTTTAGTTTTTCTAAATTAGTTGTGCATGCATTTCTGAAAGTGTATTGCCTTAAACATATTTTTAAGTTGAAAGACCATGTCTATCATTATGGGGAAATATAATTTTCATTGGACCTGAAATTAAATGGAGATAACTGGGAGAATGTTAGTGGGGATTCTTTATACAGAATATCTATTGTGCTTTGGAAAGATATTCTTGGTTTGTAAAATTCTGTAAAAACCTTCTTTGTCAAGGATAAAATACTGTACTTATTATTCGAGAAAGAAAGTAGGAAAAAATATCCAGACACCAGTATGATTGGTAATACCCTTGTCATTAATGCATTTATAGGCATCCAATTATGTGTACTCTGAAGATATTATTTCAAGATTGGGCTATACTTATATCCATCTGGAACAGGAAAGAATGCACTGTGGGAGGTCTGAAATAAAAAAAAAGACACAAAACACTATAATTTTTCACAGTTTCTGTCAGCTCAAACACTATTAGGGTTTAAATAATAAGATATCAGTTCCAGACTCAATTTTCTTTGTGATTTGACTTTTTTCAGTGCAAAAATCATTTCTTCACCTTTTTTGGATTAGCGGATGCATGGGAGCCACAGTAACTTGTCACAGTCATGTGTGAGTCTTTAGATGAATGGGACTTGGTTGTTCTGATTCTGGTTTGTCCTGAACGCCCCATTCCTGGGGAATCTCCCTAAGGTTAGCAGACCTTTAACCTCTCCCTTTGTCCTTCTGTCTACAACAGTCAGTGCAAAATGCAGCTCCCAGCCTCAACTTACTTTTTTTACTTTCTTTTTTTTAGATTCTAGCCTTGCAACTTTGTTTTTTGTATCTTCACCATTTTTGGCAAAGGATGTGTCTTTTAAAATTATTTTTTCTTGTTTCTCATGTCAGGAAAGTTGGCATTACTAGAAATTGGAAATATACATCCAATGTTAACAATTGGGAAAGAAAGCAGATTTATAGAGCAATAAAAAATACCACATTTTAACTACCAAGAACAAGTCCCTGAAAGTTTTGGACTATTTGTTTCTGTTTTTAACAGGACATGTAAAACTAATACACCACTTTATATTACATTTTTTATTTTTTAAAGATTTTTTTATTTTTTTGAAAGTCAGAGTTACACACAAAGCGAAGGAGAAGCAGAGAGGGGGAGAGAGAGAGAGAGAGAGAGAGAGAGAGAGGTCTTCCATCTGTTAGTTCATTCACCAACTGGCTGCAACAGCTGGAGCTGCGCCAATCTGAAACCAGCAGACAGGAGCTTCTTCCGGCTCTCCCACATGGGTACAGGGGCCCAAGGACTTGGCCATCTTCTACTGTTTTCCTAGGCCATAGCAGAGAGCTGGATCAGAAGTGGAGCAGCCAGGATTCGAACAGGCAACCCATATTGGATGTTGGCACTGCAGGCGGTGGCTTTACCTGCTAAGCCACAGCACCAGCTCCTACATTTTTTCTTTATAAAATCTTTGACAAATATAAATGAATATAACATACATCATGAGATAAAGAATCTGCACTCAGTGTTCAACTTAAATAGAATATTTTAAATTCCTTCATTCAAATACATTCCAATTATTCTGAATTCTGTGTTTCTTAATCTTTTGCTTTCTTACACAATTTTTACTTTCCTTTCTGCATAATATTTGTCATAGACACTTCTTGTAATACTGCAATTTCTTTCTTTCTTTTTTTTTTTTTTTTTTTGACAGGCAGAGTGGACAGCGAGAGAGAGACAGAGAGAAAGGTCTGCCTTTTCTGTTGGTTCACCACGCAATGGCCGCTGAGGCCGGCGCGCTGTGGCCGGCGCACCGCGCTGATCTGAAGACAGGAGCCAGGTGCTTCTCCTGGTCTCCCTTGCGGGTGCAGGGCCCAAACACTTGGGCCATCCTCCACAGCCCTCCCGGGCCATAACAGAGAGCTGGACTGGAAGAGGAGCGACCAGGACAGGATCCGATGCCCCGACTGGGACTAGAACCCAGGGTGCTGGCGCCGCAGGCCTATTGAGCTGCCGCCTGTAATACTGTAATTTCTATAAACATATAAATAATTAAATATTTCATTAGTTATGTATAAGAATTTATTAAACTATCATGAGAAATTCAGTAAGTTTCTACATTGTAAAATGAATTCTGCTATCTTATTTAATTCTATACATAAATCTCAGTTGATATTTTTGGGTACTTGGGATATAAACCTGGAAATTAAATGGAGAGATTAAAGAACATGTGTTCTTAGGATATTTGATACAATATTCCTAAATCTATTTTCAGAAATGCTTGTGTTGATTTTCAGCATAGTACTGTGATTAACTAGGTGGAATCGGATCAGACCACATGTATGAAAGCACTGATTTACTGTTGACTAATTGTTCTTTGTCAAGTTTATTTTTTTTAAGTAAACAATTTGCTTATTTATTTGCTAGTCAAAGTTACAGACAGAAAGGGAGAGACAGAGAGAAAGAGGTCTTCCATCTGCTGGTTTACTCCCAAGAGACCTCAAGAGCCAGGGCTAAGCCAGGCTGAAGCCAAGAGCCAAGAGTTTGATCTGGGTCTCCCACATGGATGGCAGTTTTTAATTGCTCTGTGCCTCTTTACCTTTTTTTTGTAAAGTTATGCAAATAAATGCTTACTGCATAAAGATATTGTGACTGTTTACTGGAGTAATGTAATTTATATGAATGTGGTGTAATAGGACAATATAATAAATGGTGATGTAGCAATAGCAATATGAGTCTGCTAAACTACCACAATAGTCTTGTGAATATTAATTTATACATAATGAAATGTTAGCTAATATTATAATTAACAATTATACTCCTAATTTAATTTTCATAACTTTGCTGTTAATTTTTATATATAACTGAGCATTCTTTTCATTACAAACTAGAAAGCCATGTCATTTCCATTGACATAAACATATATTGTATTGCTGAGAATTTAAATTAACTCTCTAATTATTAGAGATCTTAGTCCATGCTAATCAATATGTTTTGCAATTATTTCTCCCATTTCACAATCTGTGTTTTTTCCATGATACAGCTTATAAATTATGAACATAATAAAATATTTGACTCCTATCTCTAATGGCTTTTCTCAGAGATATTGTGGTTAGAATATGTTTCCTTATCTCTGGATAAATTAGTCTACATTTTCTTGCAGTTAAGTAATTGCAGTTTCAAAATTAAATACACCAGGGATTTATTGCGTTGTAAGTCAGCATATTATTTATACCCAAGAACTTTTCAACAAAAATTCTAGAGTTTTGAAGAAAAAGAAATTATTACTGAAAAATGATAATACCATCTCTCCTTCTAATAGTTCCAGCTCATATTTATTTATTTATCATATTGCTGCCTTTTCCAGACTGAAGGAGTGAGCCACCAGTGTTTATGAAGTATAATATTTGTTACTGGATTTCAGAATGGCAGACATTCTTTGTCAAAATGTAGTCAGATTTTGAACTTATACAACATTTTCATAAGAGTGGTGAAGTTTTATTAAGTTTTTTATGACATTGTTAGCTATCACTTCTTGATGGAAATGTCTGGGATTATTCACAAACAGTTTCTGAGGAAAATATGCAAAACAAGCCATCAGTTAATTGTGCATTCTGTGTTATTAGCTAAGGCTTTAAACTTAATAGTTTGACTTCAGTCATGTATACTTTCTGATTTCTCAATGTTAATGTTTATATAACAAATGGAAAGGAAATGACAGTGATGACAAAGATGACTATATGATCATGACAATATCCATAATTAACATTTACTAAATGTTTACTGTATACAATCTTTGGTACTGAACTCCACATGGCTTATTTTGTTTAATCTTACTATTAAATGAAGCAAGAATGTCTCACAGAAGCTAAGTAATATAAAAACCACAGAATTTACAAATAGAGATGGATGGAAAGAGCAGACATTTTAAAAATACCCTTAAAAACTTCAATTTTTTTTAGTTAAACTAGCTTTTGTAAATCTTTCTATTAATGACACAATTTAGAGGATTCCCATTCCCACAACCCTGAATTCTGTGTCAAAAGATCCATGCACCACCTTGCACACTTCCTTTGTTTAGCCAAAATTTCTAAGATTTCAAAAGAGAAGGATGACATAATAAAGGGACACAGATGGAAATGAGATACCCTGTGTATTATTAAATACATTTCTAGTGCAACAAGTGAGACATTTCTAGTGTAACAAGAACAGTGTAGTTTCTACCCAGGTTAGTGAGGCCTGCCAGCCAGAATTCTAGGAACAACCAAGTTAAATGAATGCCTTTTTCTGACTTCTTGGTGCTGTTCATGCTGTTTTCTATCAGAGAAGGAGCATATGCTTACAGGTTTCTGTTCGTGTTTCTGAACTTTGCCCTCAGTTGATGTAATTAGGGTAATGCTAGATTTTGGCATTTTTTTTTTCCTTATTAGTTACAGTCTACTGCTTCTTTCTTTCCTTTGTTTTTCTGATATGTTTTGACAGAGTGAAATACAAAATCTACGAAATTCCCCAGTCACATATCTAGAAATCTCTATAATTCAATTTTCTATTTAACTACAATGCCATATTAGAATTTTTGACTTTTACATCTAGGATTATTTGGAGATATAGATAGATAAGATATGAATATGAATATTCTGTGACTGTTAAAAAAATTTCTTCTGGTAGAGTATCCAAAAATAAGGGTTGATTGAAGATTAACTTCTTATCCTGAGATAATTTTAGTGCAGACTGATATTAGGTGAGTCCAATAATTTTTGCTTATAAATATAAATAAGTAATGAGCTAATTGACTTCTGGTTGTGTTAATCTATCTGAAATGACTGATCTTCGATGTTCTGAAAATAATATTCCACTGAAATACTTACAGACATGAAAAAAATATACTTCGTCAGTCTTCTCCCTATGGTAGGAAAAGAGTATAAATAAAGTCATATTATTTTATCACAATGTAAAACAGAAACGTCAATCAAAAAACTGAATCAAGTCATCCTCAGACGCAGTAATAGGAATCTGACTTAATTTTCCTCTTGAAACAATCTAAAGAAAAGACAAAAATACAACTCAAATATTTTCAAGATGCTGGACCTCAGATGATAAATGACAACAATCCCTGTGGCCCACCTTTAGCCCCCAGTTTTACTGCAGTAAGAAAGTCTCCTGACTGTAGTCCAGTAAGAGGGACAAGGCACAGGCTACAAAATATGAGATTGGGAGGACAGTCAGGGGAAAATGCAGGAGTGTTTAAGAATTCAGGGTAGAGAACCAGAGAAGTAATTTTCTTAGATACAGAGTGCTGAGATCTATGGAAGGTACTTTTCAATAACACAAAGACTAGTGATACCTCATGTGAGTGAGAAAACTGTCTAAGACAGGAGAAGGAACTGACCGAAAGAATTAGAGGCAACCATGCCACCCATCAAACAGACCAGAACAAGTGTCTGTTTTCACAACCCAAATGTGTAAAACTCATAAATGAACAGACCCTGGGTAGAGGTATCAGGAAAAGTCTTTCTTCAGTAGCTCTAGACTGTGTATTACTCAAGCTCCAACTAATAACTCATGAAAGCAAAATACTAAACCATTAAACTTTTTCCAAGTACCCTAATAGAATCTCCAAACAAATCTCAAGGACATTAAGGGATTTTAAAATGGAAAACACTTAACAAGCTAAAATTCAGTCTGACAGGAATTAAAATTTATTAGGATACAAAAAAATGCAAGAAATGCAATCCATAGTGAGTTTTCAAAAATCAATCAGTAAGGGGTAGGTGTTGCAGTGCAGAGCTTACGCCACCGCCTGGGACACCCACATCCCACATCCCACATCAGAGTGCCTGTGTTCAAGTCTTACCTGTTCTTCCAATCAAGCTTCCTTCTAATGTGTACTCTGAGGTACAGAAGATATTTGCTCAAGTACCTGGGTTGCCACATACATGTAGGAAACTTGTAGAGTTCCTGGCTCCTGGCTTCAACTTGGCTCAGCCTCAAGGAGTTGTGGGCATTTGGGAAGTGAACCAGTTGATGAATAATCTCTCTCTCTCTCTTTCTCTCTCTCTCCTGTCTCTCCCCCAAACCCCCCATCTCGGTGTCTGCCTTTCAAATAAAAAAAACAACTTTTTTTTCTAATCAGTCAATAAAAACTGACACAGATATTAGAACTTGCAGTAAATGAGATTACGAAGGAATATTTGCAGATGGTAAATAAGCAAATGAAAAGATTTTCTGCATCATTAGTCATTAGCGGAATGCAAACGAAAATTATAATGAGGTACTCGCATATGTATTAGAATGACTGAAACTAAAATTATGATTCATACTAAATGTTAGTTAGGATATGATAGGACTGATACTCTCAAAAACTGCTGATAGCAATGAAAAATGGTACAACTAGTTTCAAAAGAGTTTGACAGCTAAACAAATTATTAAGGGTTAGAAACTATTGTAGTTTTAACGATGTGTGACTATTTTAAAATTTACTTTGTATGAGTAAAGTTGAACATGCTTTCATTTGATTATTGTTTATTGTGTTTGTCTATTTTCCTGCTCAGCTACAGTCTTTTTATTTGTTGAACTCTCTATTTGGTGGGCATTAAACATTTGACCATAATGTAAAAATATATTATCTCAAAAATAATACATAAAATAGTAAGTTCTAGGGCCAGAGCCGTTGCACAGTGAGTTAATCTTCTGCTTGTGGCACCAGCATCCCATATGCGCGTCAGTTCTAGTCCCGGCTGCACCTCTGCCAATCAAGCTCTCTGCCGTGGCCTGGGAAAGCAGTAGAAGATGGCCCAGATGCTTGGGTCCTGTACCCACAAGAGAGACTTGGAAGAAGCTCCTGGCTCCTGGCTTCAGATCAGTACAGCTCTGGCCATTGCAGCCATTTGTGGAGTGAACCAGCGGCTAGAAGACCTCTCTGTTTTTCCCTCTCACTATCTGTGGCTGTACCTCTCAAATAAATAAATAAAATCTTTAAAAAATATATTAAATTGTAAAGCATGGTAGACAAGCCTATCACTTGATTCAGACATTCCACTCCTTATTGCTAGACAATAATGTTTTACAAGTTCATATTAATAAAGGTGCTATAGACATTTTCACATAAATTTTCATAAAGACATATGCTTTATTTCTCTTGGATAAAACTTTGAAGCCCACAAAGCTAGGAAGTTTGTCCCTCTTATCTATTGCCTCCGTTTAATATCTAATCCAGTATCTGGCCAAAGCAGGATTTTAAATATTGTTTAACTAATATAACATGATTTACTGGGGGGTCTTTTCAATAGGTAAATTGATATTAAAATTGTGGTCTATTAATACTATGATCTCTATCTCTAAATTTATTTTTATCTCTATATATCAGTGTTCATCAAGTTCTGTACTGTAACTAAGTGCAGTCTATTTTGCCAACTGTACCTAGTACAACTGTTTTCTGCCCTCTTTTACCCTAAATAAAGCAATATATCTCAGATTTTACAATATAATTCTAATAAAAATGCATTGAGATAAACTATAGCTTTCATACTTGCCTACATTTTGATGCTTTATCTTCTTCTGCTTGTCCTTTACATGTTCATCTCTCTTAGACTTCTGTCTCCACAGTTCTCTCTTTGCTGTATATACCCTCTGTCTAACAAATGTTTCTCTAAATGCCAAAATTTCCCATAGTTCCTGATCTCAATACTGACTACATATTGGAAATGTTTTCCAGCCTTGTTTCTTCTGCTGTTACCTAAGATAGGAAGACAGATCCTCTTTGGAATGAAAGAAGTTCTTCACATTTGTCAACAGTTACTTTCCACCTCCTCTGACTCAGAGGATGTTTCTCTGACCCTCAGTTTGAGAAGTTAGTGGGAGAATTCAAGACCATGTGGAAGACCTCCACGAATGAGCCCTTAGGATATTGCAGTTTCCAGTAATTCATTAAAATTACCTTCAATGTCTTCCTGTCAGTTCCTGGCTCTGGCAGTGAATGCTTCAAGTAAGCTGAGCTGGGCTATGGTTCTCTGTCTTCAGATTTCAAAGAGTGATTTCCTTGTGACCTCAGTTCTTGGCACTATCTAAGGAGATTTACTGGCTTTTTGTTTGTTCAGATTTTTGTTGTTGTTGTTGTTGTGAGAAGGGAGGTGACTACTGTGACACAATTTACATGTCAGTACTGAAATCAGAAGTCTTTCTAATTAATTTTTGATTCATTAAAAGTATCATGTTAAATATTTGCTATTTTTGTCCAGCAAGAGGCATGCTCTCCATTTAAGAAGCAGTTATTAGGGAAACCCAAATAGAACAGGGAGAAAAGGGAAAAACAAAGATGTTAAAGTACACTAAAGCCTATTATTTATAGTTACAGTGAACATTAAACACAGCCCAGCTTCTAGCAAAATTTAATTACAGATCAAATTACCTCAGTTATTGTTACCCAATATATCATTTTTAATTTTCATTCAAAAAAGATACAATAAACTAAAACTCAAGGAAAATGCCATTCTATAGGGATCATGCAAGGACCAGAACCAGACTCAAGAATGACACAGTCATTGGATTAATTAGCCAAGGAGCTCAAAATAGTGAGGTGAGGTAAGGTAATTGAAAAATGATGTCAACAAGTTGTGCAGAAACAACAGCACAATACAGGCACAGACTTTAATTTTTTCACAAAAATAAGCTCAAAATTGGTCATGACCTAAATGCAACTTAAAAATTTCTGCTATGTATATAACAAGAAAATGAAAAAATAAACCACAGACAACTAGAGAAAATATCTACGAACACATACTCATATTAAAAAGCTTATATTCAGCAAGTATGAACATGGTTTTGTATCCATCTAGTTTGACCACATTTTGGGGGCACTTTCTTGGGCAGCAGTTAGCAACCTGTGTCTTATGCTGAGTGAAAGAAACCATTAGAAAACATATATATATATATATATATACACACACACTTTTTAAATTAATAGGAAGTCTGTGCAGAGTGTTTTGATTTTGATGATTATTTTTCAGTGAATGTTTATATGAAACTTGATCAATTCACATTTTAAATATGTACCTTTTTTGTATGTCAATCATATCTCAAAAAATTGTATAAAATTTCTACCATAAAAAGCTTGTATTCAAAATACAAAAAAATTCTTAAAAATCAACAGAAAAAAAACCACATTTTAAAAATGACAAATTGAACAGAAATCTTATAACACGATAGTTATCCAGGTAGCAAACAAGCAAATTAAGAGAAACTGCTGTATCATTGTGTGCCATTAGGGAATTATAATTTAAAACAGCACTAAGATACTATGATATATATATGCTAGAATGATGCAAATGCAAGGAACCCAATTACCTGATCCTTCACCAATGCCTTCCAGTGTCTACATTAGCAGGAAGCTGCAGTCTGGAGCCAGAATTAGGTATGAAAACCCAGGACTCTGATTTTGCCTATATTTTTCATTTTTCCTACTTTATTAAAATTCTAAAAATATTCACTCTAGTTATTTAAAATTTTTTTGAAAGGCCAAATGACAGAAAGGGACATACACACACAGACACATACAAACACACACACAGGGAAGGAGGGCGGGAGCGAGAGAGAGAAAGAATATTTTCCCATCCAGTGATTCACTCCCCAAGTGGCCACAACAGCTTGAGCAGGTCCAGGCAGAAACCAAAAGCCTGGAACTTCATCTGGCTCTCCCACAGGGGTGGCAGGGACTATCATCAGCTGCTCTCCTGGACACATTAGTTAGGGATCTGGATTGGGAGTGGAACAGCTAGGACTCAAACCAGTGCTCTGGTATGGAATGCCAAAGTCAGTGGTTTAATCTGTTGCATCACAAGGCTGGCTCCAGTCCTAGTTAATATAAATCCTCTTTCTGATAATGTCAACATTCAGACATGAGTGTAACTCTAACGATTGTCTCTTGGAGCTGTGTTTTTCCTTTATGTTTGGTACGCCTTATAGTTTCTTGTTAATGGCTAACCACTCTGTATTAGGTAATTAGAATGGAGGTAAAGAGGCGTTCTGTGGAGTTTTCTATATTCTTCCAATTGAAGGTCTTTCATTGGGCCTGGGTCACAGGATGCTGTCTTTCACAATTCGTTCTCCAGTGTTGGAGCTCCTCCTCCCATCTCTACTTTCGGTCCTTCTAGTTCTTACTGCCATTGACCTTATTTCCACCTCACATGAAACAAATGCTGGGAGTCACTGCAGTGGCATGTAATTCCATCTTCCTAGCTGGGTTAAGGTTTCAAAATTAAATATTGGCTAATTTTAGTTTTTGCCTGAAGAAGAAGTATTTGTAAAGAGAAGACTATGGGCATTTTTCACAATTGTTAGTCTTCCTTTTTCCCTGTCAAAGCATTGAAGGGATTCTTCTTGAATCCTTATCATGAGAAAGAACCCCTTGCATTTCCAGGAGTGATAGCCTGTTAAAGTGTAGATCGCTCCCCAAAACAGCTGACCTCAGCGATTTCTCATTCCTAAAATGCATGGAAATGATCAGTTAAGTATTGCTGCTAGTTGAGAGTTCTAGCTTCTGCTAATGATAGGTAGATGTCCTTTGTTGCATCTTGCTGATTTGCCTGCTTCTGTTAACCCACATAACAGGCTGACAATTTCCCAAGTATTAAATTTCCTGGTGGTCTGAGAAAGTCATTGATTTTTCTTTGTACATTTTTGTTTTGTTGAGTGACAACTGCCAAGCTCTTTTTATGTCGGTGTTTAAACTGGAAGTCCTGTGTGTCTGTACTTTAACATATGCTGTTAAGAGAGGAAAACCAATCCAAATCTGTGACATATTTGCATATTACATGCCTGATGAAAGACTTTTACACAAAGTACATAATACAGAACTCTGAAAACTCCATGCTGAGCTATTATGCAATACAATTAAAACGGAGCAAAGAAGACTTATGGATAGTAAATAACCACGTGAGTAAATGCTTAGCATTAGTCTTCATGGAAATGTAAATAAAAAATATTCCAAACACACACATATTAAAATGGCTAAAACTAAAAATTTTGATCTTACCAAGATTTGAAGTAAATACGGAGGGGAGATTGGAACACTCATGCTCTGCTGGCAAGACTGTAAAATTTTGCATACTGGAATACAGTTTGAAAGTTTCTTTGAAGTTTAACATAAGCCTATCATATGACCCTGCCATCCCACTTCTACATATTTATATAAGATAAATGAAAGTTTATATCCACACAAAGATGTGTGTATCGTAGTTTTTGTTTATAATTAACTCAAACTGGAAATAACTCTAATGTACATAGGGCTTATTGGATTGATAAATAGTAATAGATCCAGCATATGCCACCATAGGGATGAATCCCAAAATAACTCTGCCAGCATAAAGGATACAAACAAAAAGAACACAATGTATATTATTCTATTTACATAAAGTTCTAGAAAAACCTATCTTATATCTGCAGTTGCCTGAAGAGTGGGACAGAAAGTAACAATCACAGTGGTGCAGAATAAATCTTTTGAGATGATTCTGATTGTATTGATTATCTTATTTACCTATGCATATGTTAAAAATTATCAAATTTTATACTTCAGATTCATGCATGTTTCAATTATATTATTAAAATCTCTTTTGTGGGAGGCAGGCATTTGACATAGTGATTAAGACCCTGCCTGGGATACCTGCATCCACTACCATAATTTCTGGTTTGACTCTTGGCTCCTCTTCTTCCAGTCCAGCTTCCTGCTAATGCACCCCTTGGAGGGAACAGGTGATGGCCCAAGTATTTGGGTCTCGGCCACCCTTCTGGGAAACTTGGATTGAGTTCTGCACTCCTGGCTTTGGCTTGACCCAGCCCTGACTATTTCAGGTACTTGGAAAATGAACCAGCACATAGAAAATCTGTTTCCTTGTTTCTGTCTGTCTGTCTGTCTGTCTCTCTCTGCCTTTCAAATAAAAATTCCATTTTTAATTTAATTTTTAAATATATTTTATTCATTTGAGAGTCAGAGAGACAGAGAATGAGAGATATAGAGAAAGTGAGAGACAGACAAACAGATACATGGAAAGAGTTACCATCTACTAGATCATTCCCCAGTTGCCTCCAATAACCATGCTTGGGCAAGATCCAAAGCTGGGAGCTATGAACTCAATCCAGGTCTCCCATGTGGTGGATAGGAACCTAACTATTTGAGCCATCACTTGGTGCCCCCCACAGGCTGCACAAACTGAATCTCGAGTGAGGGCTGGGGCCAGGACTACAGTGCAGGTATGCCATTATAATTTGCAGGCATTCTGAGCAACATCTTAACCACAAGATCAAATGCCCACTCTTTATATATATTTAAGAGTATTTTTAACAAATTTTAAAATACCAGTGAAGTGAAAAAATTCTTAGACGTTAACTTAAGAAACTAACTTTAAAATTAGAATGATCATTTTGTTCTCTTTTTTTTTCAAATGAAGACATTGTTTCAAATTTTTATGCAGAATCACATACAATGTTCACATGTTTTTACCAAATGTTCATACATCTTAGGTAAATTCTTTTGGGGAATAACCAAAGAGAAAATATTCATTTTACAAAGCATCTGTATTAATTTTCTCTGTATCTGTTTTTCAGCTCTTTCAAAAATATGATTTTCCTATTTGTGTATTTCACTTCTTTTTCTATATTTTAGCATAATTATCCTAATCTGTTTTTACCTTACTTTTATTTTTGTAAATTTATCTCATTTTATCTTTAGATGAAATATGCAAGTTAGTGACATGGACTGTATTTTATGCTTATTTCTTTTGAGTGGTATCCACTCATCCAGGCAATCTATTCTCAATAATTCTGTCATTGTCTTCCTTCAGTGTTTCAATGTTCAGTTTTCTACCTCTCAGCTAAATATGTCCCCTCATCTTCCAATGTCTATATGTCATATTTTTTAAAATGTGATTTAGTATGAATCTCTTGAGCTATCATTAGTAGCAGCAAAGCTAATTGAAGCCTTGTTTTTCCTCTGCCCTGCCATAGTTAAGTCTGCTCTTCTGCGAAGACTGCTGTTTGAGCAGCTTAGTTTAGAGCTGCTAGTCTCTGCCAGTCATCAACATAGAATTTTGGCCCTTGGGATTTTTACAGTCATGCCTTCCAGATCCTGCTGTTTCAATTAAGACATCATTAGCTGGACCTATAAAACTATAGTGCACACATTTCAATGTAGCTATGCAGTAGGGAGATTCTGACTGTTCTTTATCTCTTCCTTTTAATTGGCACCATGTTCTCTATATCTGGAAACTGTCACAGTTTTCAAATATAAGGATGAATATTTGCTAATTTCATTGAAGGTGATGCCTTTTTGCCTGTGCATTATTTTATTTATCGTCTATTTTGTCATTTTAAAGATGAAAGTGTAAGAAATGTTTTTAAGATGCTTTTTTGGGGGCCGGTGCTGTGGCACAGTGGGTTAATGCCCTGGCCTGAAGCACCAGATTCCATATGGGAGCCTGTTTGAGACCCCGCTGCTCCTCTTCTGATCCAGCTCTCTGCTATGGCCTGGGAAAGCGGTAGAAGATGGCCCAAGTCCTTGGGCCCGCACCTACGTGGGAGACTGGGAAGAAGCACCTGGTTCCTGGCTTCAGATCGGCACAGCTCTGGCCGTTGCAGCCATCTGGGGAGTGAACCATTGGATAGAAGACCTCTCTCTCTCTCTGCCTCTCCTCTCTGTGTAACTCTGACTTTCAAACAAACAAATAAATAAATCTTAAAAAAAAAGATTTTTTTTTTGTTTCAGATAATTGGAAGAATGTTTTAATAATTTTGGGAGTTCGATAAAATCTTAAATAACAGACAAACAAACTATAAGGTTTATTTTGACAGATTTCTCTTTGTATAAAAAAGAAAAAAATGAAACTCAGAGTAAAGGAAATGAAGTTGCTTTAAAAATTCATGGAAAATCAGGGCCAGTGCTGTGGTGCAGCTGGTTAATGCCCTGGCCTGAAGTGCCGGCATCCCATATGGGCTCCAGTTCAAGACCTGGCTGCTCCACTTCCCATTTAGCTCTCTGCTATGGCCTGGGAAAGCAGTAGAAGATGGCCTAAGTCTTTGGGTCCCTGCACTGATTTAGGAGACCTGGAGGAAGCTCTTGGCTCCTGGCATAGCTCCGGCCATTGTGGCCAACTGGGGAGTGAATCAGATGTTGGAAAACCTCTCTCTCTCTCTCTCTCTCTCTCTCTGCACCTCTCCGCTCTGTATAATTCTGACTTTCAAATAAATAAAGAAATATTTTTAAAAAATTCATGGAAAATTAAATATATAATTAAAAATGAAATATGTATCTTGGGGCAAAACTTTTTTTAAACTCCACAGTTTTCAGTAATATGTGTTTCCTATGAGTTTTCTGAAGACTCCACAATCACAAAATTTTATTTTATTTTGCACATTGTAATTTGAGTTTTTATTTGCAGATACTCACACCTTTTATTTTTAAAATTTTTAAAAATAATTATTTATTTTATTTGAAGGTATTAAAGAAAGAAGGAGAGGCACAGAGAGAGAGAGAAAGAGAGAGAGAATCTCCAACCTGTTGGTTCACCCCCCAAATGGCCATGATAGCCAATGGTTGGGTCAGGCCAATGCCTGCTGCTAGGACATTTATATGGATCTGCCACCAGAGTGTCAGGGCCCAAGCATTTGGGCAATCTTATGGTGATTTCCTCGGCCATTGGCAGGGAGTTGGGTTGGAAGTGGAGCAGCTGGGACTTGAACTGATGCTCTCATGGGATGCTAGTGTCTTAGATGGTATCTTAACTCACACTACAATGCCAGTATTAACACATTTTAAAAATCAATCTACATCTTGTGCAATCTTTTTCCTTCTGTTGGCTCTTTGTTTTGTCACCACAGATTTTAGCATAATTTTATTATGTTGTTGACAGCTTAATGTCTTGTATATATTTTCTTCCTGGACTTCTTCAGTTCTTCAAATATAATTACTATATATTTTTTTTTTGACAGCCAGAGTTAGACGTGAGAGAGAGAGACACAGAGAGAAAGGTCTTCCTTCCATTGGTTCACCCTCCAAATGGCTGCTATGGCTGGTGCACTGCACCAATCCGAAGCCAGGAGCCAGGTACTTCCTCCTGGTTTCCCACGCAGGTGCAGGGCCCAAGCACTTGGGCCATCCTCCACTGCCTTCCCAGGCCAAAACAGAGAGCTGGACTGGAAGAGGAGCAACCAGGACAGAAGCGGCACCCCAACTGGAACTAGAACCCAGAGTACTGGTGCCACAGGCGGAGGATTAGATTAGTGAGCCGCGGCGCTGGCCAATTACTGTACTTATATATAAAAATGTATTGGCGAATTTTAGTAATATGGAAAAATTAGAGCCATCCTAAAATTTTGACAAACTAAAAATCATTCAATAAATTATGTATGAAATAAAATATGATATTATAGATTCTTTGGAAAAATAGTTAGCTTTTTTCAATATGTCACTATAGTTATTTGTGATGCTTTAGAGACAAAAGTAAATTTAAAAAATTGCAATGTATTGACAGTCACTTTTTCCAAACTAATCAAAAAGAGGTGAAGCCTGTCATATTTACATCATCTATTCATAAGTACTCACAATAGGTCTAGTATTAGACTAATTAAACTGGTAGTACTGAGGAGTAGTAGGATGGTAGCTTGCTTTTCATTTATATATTTCTGTGTTTGAATTTTTGCATGAGTATTTTTATTCAATATATATTTTTTTAAAATCAGGAAAATTTACATAAACCAACATAATATCCTCAAACAAATAGACCCATGTGAAATGCTGTCCCTTTCTATGTCCTGGGTTTTCCACCCTTGGAGACTATCCTGTGCCTCTGAATTCTAGGACTGTATTATGGATGTAAAGAATTTGCTGCAGTCCTCAAAATGTCTTATACTCTTTCCACATTAATGTTTTGCATCTTTTCCTTGAACTTGAATACCATATCTCTTACCTGAGTCTTGCAGTTAGCTGCTGCTCTGTTGTGTAAACTTCTAGGTGTTTTAGACAGTTTAGATATAACTCAGTACAAAGTTTTCATTATCCCAGGTCAGAATAAGTTGTATTTCTCTGATTCTAAATCATCACTCTGTCCATTGGTTTACTATGGTAGCTATTTCCTAATTTTTTCTTCAGCCTTGCTGCCACTGACAAGCTATATATAGTTTGAATAAATGAAAATGTGACTTATATGAATAATTAGTGACAAAATAATATATCTGAAAGTTTTAAGAGTAGTATTTCAATTAGTCCTGATATAGTATGATTGATGTCACTTATAACTCCCATAAGGCTCAAAGAGGGAGCCCTTCTCAGGGATGGAGAACCCTCCCCACCCTTTTTTTTCTGCAAAGAGCCATTTGGGTATTTATAACATCATTTGCAGGCTACACAAAATTATCAACTTAAAAATTATGCTGCTACAGATTTACTGAATTGTCAATCTTGCCTGTGGTTGCCTTGGCAAAGCCAGACACAGTGATTTTCCATGCCTTACATAGGTTACAGGCCAGATATCCCCACCCCAATAGACGGTGCATAGAGGAGTCAGGATTTGAAGCTAAAACTATCTGATTTCAGAGGCTGTGAACTCTCATATACTGTGTGCTTTTATGTGCTGTTGTAAAACTTGGTAGTCCCATGGCCTAAAAGTGTGGTTGACTTAAAACATCTCAACGCGTCTTTAACAAATGAATACATAAATGAACACCATGCTTCCTATTATATAGCATTTATACAGAGATGATTGAGACATATTCTTACCTTCCAGAGGTTCATATTTTCCAACAAAGATAACCATAACCTACATTCCCATGAAACAAAAATAAAATTCATATAATTTAAGATAACTAGATACACACACACACACACATATATATTTATTTATTTATTTATTTAATAGATTTTGAGGCCTGGGGAAACAGGCAAAAAGGTGTCATAGAGGGAGTCTACTAAGAGACTATTGGAACTCATAGAAGAGTTTGGCAAAGTAGCAGGATGTAAAATCAATGCACAAAAATCAACAGCCTTTGTATACACAGGCAATGCCATGGCTGAGAAAGAACTGCTAAGATCAATCTCATTCACAATAGCCACAAAAACAATGAAATACCTTGGAATAAACTTAATCAAGGACATTAAAGATCTCTACAATGAGAATTACAAAATCTTAAAGAAAGAAGTAGAAGAGGATACCAAAAAATGGAAAAATCTTCCGTGCTCATGGATTGGTAGAATCAATATCATCCAAATGTCCCTTCTCCAAAAAGCAATTTATAGATTTAATGAGATGCCAATCAAAATACCAAAGACCTTCTTTTCAGATCTAGAAACAATGATGCTGAAATTCATAGGGAGACGCAGGAGACCTTGAATAGCTAAAGCAATCTTGTACAACAAAAACAAAGCCAGAGGCATCACAATACCAGATTTCAGGACATACTACAGGGCAGTTCTAACCAAAACAGCATGGTACTGGTACAGAAATAGATGGATAGACCAATGGAACAGAATAGAAAAACCAGAAATCAATCCAAACATCTACAGCCAACTTATATTTGATCAAGGATCTAAAACTAATTCCTGGAGCAAGGACAGTCTATTCAATAAATGGTGCTGGGAAAATTGGATTTCCATGTGCAGAAGCATGAAGCAAGACCCCTACCTTACACCTTACACAAAAATCCACTCAACGTGGATTAAAGACCTAAATCTACTACCTCACACCATCAAGTTACTAGAGAACATTGGAGAAACCCTTCAAGATATTGGCACAGGCAAAGAGTTTCTAGAAAAGACCCGGGAGGCACAGGCAGTCAAAGCCAAAATTAACATTTGGGATTGCATCAAATTGAGAAGTTTCTGTACTGCAGAAGAAACAGTCAGGAGAGTGAAGAGACAACCGACAGAATGGGAAAAAATATTTGCAAACTATGCAACAGATAAAGGGTTAATAACCAGAATCTACAAAGAGATCAAGAAACTCCACAACAACAAAACAAACAACCCACTCAAGAGATGGGCCAAGGATCTCAATAGACATTTTTGAAAAGAGGAAATCCAAATGGCCAACAGGTACATGAAAAAATTCTCAAAACCACTAGCAATCAGGGAAATGCAAATCAAAACCACAATGAGGTTTCACCTCACCCCGGTTAGAATGGCTCACATACAGAAATCTACCAACAACAGATGCTGGCGAGGATGTGGGGAAAAAGGGACACTAACCCACTGTTGGTGGGAATGCAAACTGGTCAAGCCACTATGGAAGTCAGTCTGGAGATTGCTCAGAAACCTGAAGATAACCCTACCGTTCGACCCAGCAATCCCACTCCTTGGAATTTACCCAAAGGAGTTTAAATTGGCAAACAAAAAAGAGGTCTGCAGCCTAATGTTTATTGCAGCTCAATTCACAATAGCTGGCCGGCGCCGCGGCTCACTAGGTTAATCCTCCGCCTAGCGGCGCCGGCACACCGGGTTCTAGTCCCGGTCGGGGCGCCGGATTCTGTCCCGGTTGCCCCTCTTCCAGGCCAGGTCTCTGCTGTGGCCCGGGAGTGCAGTGGAGGATGGCCCAAGTGCTTGGGCCCTGCACCCCATGGGAGACCAGGAAAAGCACCTGGCTCCTGGCTCCTGCCATCGGATCAGCGCGGTGCACCGGCTGTAGCATGCTGGCCGCGGCGGCCATTGGAGGGTGAACCAACGGCAAAAGGAAGACCTTTCTCTCTGTCTCTCTCTCTCACTGTCCACTCTGCCTGTCAAAAAAAAAAAAAAAATTCACAATAGCTAAGACCTGGAACCAACCTAAATGCCCATCAACGGTAGACTGAATAATGACATTATGGGATATGTACTCTTTAGAATACTATACCGCAGTAAGAAACAACGAAATTCAGTCATTTGCAACAAAATGGAGGAATCTGGAACACATCATGCTGAGTGAAATAAGCCAGTCCCAAAGGGACAAATACCATATGTTCTCTCTGATCGGTGACAACTGACTGAACACCAAAAAGGAAACCTCCTGAAGTGAAATGGACACTATGGGAAACGGTGACTTGATCAGCATAGCCCTGACTGTTAATGAACAACTTAATACATTATCCCTCTTAGTAGTTTTTTTGTCTGTTCTACTTAATATGACTGGTTTAATTCTGTAATTAATACACAGTTATTCTTAAGTGTTAAAAATTAACTGTAATGTGATCCCTGTTAAACATAAGAGTGGGAATAAGAGAGGGAAGAGATGTATAATTTGGGACATGCTCAAGCTGACTTGCCCCAAATGGTAGAGTTAAAAACATACCAGGGGATTCCAATTCAATCCCATCAAGGTGGCATGTACCAATGCCATCTCACTATTCCAAGTGATCAATTTCAGTTCACAATTGATCATAATGAAAGGACTAAGAGTCAAAGGGAGCACATAAACAAGTCTAGTACCTGCTAACACTAACCGATGGAATAAATAAAGGGGAGAGTGATCCAACATGGGAAGTGAGATACTCAGCAAACTCATAGAATGGCAGATGTCCTAAATAGCACTCTGGCCTCAGAATCAGCCCTAAAGGCATTCAGATCTGGCTGAAAAGCCCATGAGAGTATTTCAGGCATGGAAAGCCAAGACACTCTGGCAAAAGATCTCTGTGAGTGAGATCCCAGTGGAAAGAACAGGTCTTCAAAGAAGGAGGTACCTTTCTCTGAAGGGAGGAGAGAACCTCCACTTTGACTATGACCTTGTCTAAACAAGATAAGAATCGGAGAACTCAGAGGGCTTCCATAGCCTTGGAAACTCATGACCGGAGCATAGGGAGACTACTGATGCCATAGACAGGAGTGTCAATTGGTAAAGTCAACAACAGGAGTCACTGTGCACTTATTCCTCATGTAGGAACTCTGTCCTTAATGTGCTGTGTATTGAGATTTAATGCTATAACGAGTACTCAAACAATATATTTCACTTTGTGTTTCTATGGGGGTGCAAACTGTTGAAATCTTTACTTAATGTATACTAAACTGATCCTCTGTAAAAAAAAAAAAAAAAAAAAAAGAAAGAAATTATCAACTCCCAACTTGACTCTCACTGGGATTAAACATGACAATAGGTCTGATCTGATTTCATCATCATTTAAAAAAAATCATCTATTATTTTTCACTTTATGTTTCTGTGTGGGAGCAAACTGTTGAAATCCTTACTTAATGTATACTAAGCTGATCTTCTGTATATTAAGATAATCGAAAATGAATCTTGATGTGAATGGAAGGGGAGAGGGAGTGGGAAAGGGGAGGGTTGTGGGTGGGAGGGACGGTATTGGGGGGAAGCCATTGTAATCCATAAATCGTACTTTGGAAATTTATATTCATTAAATAAAAGTTAAAAAAAAATAAAAGGTGTTGGGAAAACTGGATTTCCATGTGCAGAAGCATGAAGCAAGACCCCTACCTTACACCTTACTCAAAAATCCACTCAACATGGATTAAAGACCTAAATCTATGACCTGACACCATCAAATTATTAGAGAACGTTGGAGAAACCCTTCAAGATATTGGCACCGGCAAAGTCTTCCTGGAAAAGACCTGGGAGGAGGAGGCAGTCAAAGCCAAAATTAACATTTGGGATTGCATCAAATTGAGAAGTTTCTGTACTGCAAAAGTCAGGAAAGTAAAGAGGCAACTGACAGAATGGGAAAAAATATTTGCAAAGTATGCAACAGATAAAGGATTAATAACCAAAATCTACAATGAGATCAAGAAATTCCACAACATCAAAACAAACAACCCACTCAAGAGATGGGCCAAGGATCTCAATAGACATTTTTGAAAAGAGGAAATCCAAATGGCCAACAGGTACATGAAAAAATTCTCAAAACCACTAGCAATCAGGGAAATGCAAATCAAAACCACAATGAGGTTTCACCTCACCCCGGTTAGAATGGCTCACATACAGAAATCTACCAACAACAGATGCTGGCGAGGATGTGGGGAAAAAGGGACACTAACCCACTGTTGGTGGGAATGCAAACTGGTCAAGCCACTATGGAAGTCAGTCTGGAGATTGCTCAGAAACCTGAAGATAACCCTACCGTTCGACCCAGCTATCCCACTCCTTGGAATTTACCCAAAGGAAATTAAATTGTCAAACAAAAAAAACCAGTCTTCACCGTAATGTTTATTGCAGCTCAATTCACAATAGCTGAGACCTGGAATCAACCTAAATGCCCATCAACAGTAGACTGGATAAAGACATTATGGGACATGTACTCTATAGAATACTCTACAGCAGTAAAAAACAATGAAATCTGCAACAAAATGGAGGAATCTGGAAAACATTGTGCGGAGTGAAATAAGCCAGTCCCAGAGGGACAAATATAATATGTTCTCCCTGATCGGAGATAACTAAACGAGCACCAAAAAGGAAACCTGTTGAAGTGAAATGGACACTTGGAGAAACGGTGACTTGATCAGCTCTTGTCCTGACTGTTGATGAACAACTTAATACTTTATCCCTTTTACTATTTTTTTGTTCTACTTAATACTGTTGGTTGAACTCTGTAATTATACACATTTATTCTTATGTGTTGAAATTTAAATGAAAAGTGATCCCTGTTAAATATAAGAGTGGGAATAAGGCACGGAGGAGATGTACAATTTGGGACATGCTTAAGCTGACTTGCCCCAAACGGTAGAGTTAGAAAAATGCCTGGGGATTCCAATTCAATTCCATTAAGGTAGCATGTACCAATGCCATCTCACTGTTCACAGTTGATCATAATGATAGGACTAAGAACCAAAGGGATCACATAAACAAGACTAGTGTCTGCAAATACTGATAGAATAAAAAAGGGAGAGAATGATCCAACATGGGAAGTGGGATACACAGCAGACTCATAGAATGGCAGATGTCCTAAACAGCACTCTGGCCTCAGAATCAGCCCTTAAGGCATTCGTAGCTGGCTGAAAAGCCCATGAGAGTATTTTATGCATGGAAACCCAAGACACCGTGGCAAAACAAAACAAAACAAAACAAAACAAAACAAAACAAAACAACAAGCAAACCTATATGAAAGATCTCTGTGAGTGAGATCCCAGTAGAAAGAACAGGACATCAAAGAAGGAGGTACCTTTCTCTGAAGGGAGGAGAAAACTTCCACTTTGACTACGACCTTGTCTAAATAAGATCAAAGTCGGCAAACTTAAAAGGTCTCCATAGCCTTGGCAACTCATGTCAAGAGCCTAGGGAGATTACTGACGCCATAAACCAGAGTGTCAATTTGTTAAGTCAACAACAGGATTCACTGTGTACCTACTCCCCATGTAGGATCTCTCTCCTTAATGTGTTGTTCAATGTGAATTAATTATATAACTAATACTGAAACAGTATTTTACACTTTGTGTTTCTGTGTGGGTGCAAAATGCTGAAATCTTTACTTAATATATACTAAATTTTTCTTCTGTATGTAAAGAGAATTGAAAATGAATCTTGATGTGAATGAAAGGGGAGAGGGAACAGGAGAGGGGAGGGTTGTGGGTGGGAGAGAAGTTATGGGTGGAAAAAGCCATTGTAATCCATAAACTGTACTTTGGAAATTTATATTCATTAAATGAAAGTTTTTAAAAAAAGAAAATTAGGTAGGATTTTACCAAATTAAATTGAAAGAATATCTGATAAGTGAGATAAGCCACAAAGATTTCTAATTAAAGAAAGAAACAAAACCACTTAAGCAAAGGAAATGTTATGTAATTGCAAATAGTTCAGTCTGTTTGCAATAAAGCAGTGAATTTAAAACTAAGAGAGATGGAGCCTTTTTCTACTGGCAAATGGAAGAGTTTGAAGCAATTTTTACCTGGGGTAAATGACGGAAGGTTATGTTTAAGATAATTATCCTAGTAGGGAGATGCTGTGTGGGCTGAAGGGGAGGAGAACACAGAGATAGGAAATCAATCTACTTGTGAAGTAATGCCAATCATTAACAGGAGCTGAAACTGAAGCCCAAAGAATAAAATAGTTAAGAAAAATAGAAGGGTACCCTGATTAATGAGGGTGAAATTATAAGAAGCTTTCCATTAATATCTTCATTTCAGCTATGTTATTAAACCTTGAAGTGGTATTCAGTATGAGTTATTACATAATCTGTCGTTTCTGACCAAGAATATAAGAATACAGGTATCAGTCTACAAGGGTTAATATCGCTCATCTAATTACACCAAAACATGACCTTGTTTTCTGAAATAATCTGTCTTAAGAGTCTATTTTTATTTTTTTTGACAGGCCTAAATTTCATACACACACACACACATACACACACACACACATATACATATATATATGGGCACAATTACTACCTACCCCATCCTCCCTCCCACCCACACTCTCACCATCCCTCCTCCTTCCTTTCTTATTTTTTCTTTTAATTTTTAGTTGTTCACCTCATAAAAATTAAAAATCCAAAGAAATCAAAATGTTGCTTGTATCTGTAAATGAGACATTAAGTCATTTTTAATTAACCATAAAGACAATTGAACTCATTAATCTCTGTATCATGTGGTATTTGTATCAAATGTGCTCCTTTTATGCAGACAGTCAGACTTGTGATAAATTTTATAGAAAATCATGGTTGATAACAACTGAGTAGAAACAGATGGGCTGGAAGTTTTCCAAAAGCCTTACACAAAATATTTGTTATAAAAGCATGGAGGGAACTTGCCCAGAACAGATTTAAAATTTACTGCTTTGTTCATGTTTAGACCTGGCAGATTTTGAATTGAAATTTCCTTGCATTTTCTCCTATTTTTCACATATTTGCCAGATTGGAAATGAAAACGTTTCTGATTGGACATCAGTGTTCAGTACCAAAAGCACTGATTTTAGCATGTATGCTTATAAAGAGCAGGGTAAAATAGAAAAAGAGCAAGTGAAGCTCTTATTCCAGTGCTAAAACATTAAATCATATATATATATATATATATATATTTACCTTATTTTTATTAGGTATTAGGTTATTGGCTGAGACATATACTAAGGCTTTGCAGACATGGGATAGTAAAATGCTATTTTATCTTTTATTGAAAAATCTGAACTAGTACTGAGAACGCAGTTACTAAGTTTAAAAATGTGGTGGGTATTTAGTGAAATCTTAGACTGCTTTGTATGAACTGGCCAGATAGACAATTGTTTTCTTACATTTTAGATTAGAAGAGAGAAGCATATAACAGCTCATAGATATTTGATTTCACAAAAATTTTGCTTTATTGAATACTTGTTTGTATATTTGGGAGAAAGTTACAGTGACCCTTGTCAAGTGAAAGTGAATTAAATCACTTTGGTTATCAGAGACTGATGGAATGCATCACTAGCCTGAGTTAACACATGCTCTTGTAGCCATTGATCTCAATAGGGTCACCTCTGAGGGATGGGAAAACTAAACCAAAGTAAAAGAAAATCTAAGCCTAGAAAGGCAATTAAAAAAAGAAAGATCTAAAAGGTAAAGGGAATATTTTGCTAGGGAGAAAGTACAGAGAAAACAAACACTGGGCTTTCTATCTTGTCCTGTGAACAGCTCAATTGTAACTGAAAGTTCTAACTTGTAAACCCTCCTAGCATATTATCATTATGATGTGATTGCAATTGTTATGCTTGTTCTGTATTTGTAAATGGAACATTCTTATTCATGAGTTTTTTTTTTTTTTAAGATTTTATTTATTTGAAGAGCAGAGTTACATGTGGATAGGGAGACACAGGAAAAGAGAGCTTCCATCCTGTGGTTCACTCCTTCCATGGCCACAACTGTCAGGGCTGGACAGCCTTCTGATGTTTCCCAGGCACATTAGCATGGAGCTGGATTGGAAGTGGAGCAGCCAGGAAGTGAACAGGAGACCGAATGGTATACAGATGTGGCAGGCGGTGGCTTAACACTGCAATTTTTTTTTTTTTTGAAGATTTATTTATTTATTTGAAAGACAGAGTTACAGAGAGACAAAGACTGGGAGAGAGAGAAACAGAGAGAGACAGAGAGAGAGAGAGAAATCTTCCATCTGCTAGTTCACTCTCCAAATGCCTGCTATGCCTGGAGTTGGGAGGCTCTGAAGCCAAGAGCCAGGAGCTTCTTCCAGGTCTTCCATGCAGGTGCAGGGGCCCAAATACTTTGCCATCTTTTGCTACTCGCCCAGGAACATTAGCAGGGAGCTGGATCAGAAGTGGAGCATCTGACTCAGGCACCCATACGGGATGCCAGCACCGCAGGTGGTGGCTTTACCTGCTATGCCACAGTGCTGGCCGCAGCACTACCATTCTTAACTTTTGGGTTCAGAAATGTTGTTTACCAACACATCACTGCATGTTTCCTCTTTTATCCCCTTTACTCTTACCTCAAATTTGCCTCCTGTTCTGCCCTTTTCTAAAGCCAATATACCTACACCTAACACTATAAAGCTCCTATATTTTCATATACAGACTAATTACTTAATTCATGAAGGCATTGTTCACAGGTTGAACAAATGATGGGCCAAAACACAATATGCAAAATTTCTATAATAGCATTTGATATATAATCTGCACAGTTTAAATAGCTGGTAAAATTAGTCATTCATTCATCCCAATGCATTTTTAGCAGGCAAACATGAAAACTGTTAATCGATGAAAGTTCAAAATAGATTCTTGCCCAAAAGTTCTAGACCTTTTTTGGAAGTAAGAATCTCCTGAGGGATAAAGTAAAAATGAAGATTGAGGACTCAACCTCCAGGAATCTTGACTCAGTTGCTCTTGGGTTATTCCTAGAAATCTGCACTTGACAAAAATATTAATATTTCTCATGCAAGAAGCCTGACATATTATAAAATTTATTCCTTTAATTTACTATTTACCTTTCAATCAATACTTCTCTGCTGTGAACTCCCTAAGGTTGATAATTTATTAATTAATTAAATAGGCACTTGAAGCCCATTATATATCTCAGGCTGGTCTAAACACTATATAATCTCTAATTAACATAATTAGAAATTTACCCTAGAGGTAAATAACATTATTATTTCCATTTTACAGATGTGGAAACTAAAGCAGGATAATTTAAACACTTGCTTGCCTCGCAGTTACTTAAGCAAGATAATTTTAAGAGATCTTCAAATTCATATACAAGATTCCATTGAAATAACAGAAAGATAATTTTCATTTTAGCAACTGACAATTTTTGAACCTGTAAACATGCACTGTTTTCTCTTACCTTCATAATATATACAGGAATTATTATCCCTAAAAGATGAAGAAACTGAAGACTGTAAGATTCAATGTTTTCTCAAGGCCACATAGAAGGAGCTGTCATTCACACTGAAGCTCAGTTGTCATTCATGTCTATTGTTTCTTTCGTTCCAAGTCCAGCATTCTCTCCATTACACTCACAATATCAGTGTGCAGCTCATTGCTGATAATTACCTACCAGTAAACATTCCCTGTCTCCTTGTACTTTGGAATACTGACATACCCTTTATGATTTTGGGATTTAACATGGGTGAAATAATAACACTATTTCTCAAGCTGTCTCTGGTCATCTATTGCAAACTAAAAGTAGGTCAGGGTTGACATGATCATAATTACAGCACAGGATTTCTCTGAATAATCTGCCCCTATGTGGATTACTGTTATGAAGAGTATATTAATCAAAAATTACACAGTGGTTAGAACAATAGGAGGCATGTACAAATATTCCCCTTTTTAATGCGTGTGCCCAACATGAACATTAGAGCAGACATTCATGTGCTCTTTCACTGCCCAATAGCCTTTTCATGAGAGATTCCTGAGCTCCACTGTACTGATCATTTTGATTGAATGTTTTGATTCATACTAAAAGAATCTTTCCCTTACATTTTCAGAGAACATCCTGAAAACTGAGCTATGAGAAATACTGGATTGTATTCCCTTTCAAGGCTACCCTTCATAAAAGAAAAGATAACCTGATTACGATTGTAATTTTACCCTCTAATGAAAGATCTACAGGGTTTGTTTCCTAAAACGTTTATAGCTTCAATCTGAAATACAGGAAAAGAGTAACATTCATAGGCTTATCAGAGTTCCATGGAGTAACTTCCATTTCTGGTCCAATATTATTAGTTTTTCACTTGGCGCCACTCTCTGCCCCGAAAGAGAGGAGATGTGAGGCTTTTAGAAGCTGTGTATTTCCAGTTCTATGAATACTTTAATCTATTTATTTTTACCTTCAGAGCACATTCTAATTTTCCCAGTTTTTAAACAGTTGAAACCACTTTAAGGTACTCCTAAAGCAAGTCATTATCTCTACACTGAAAACATTACAGAACTTCTTTTTGTAGCATTATCACTTTCTGACTTGTATTACAATCATTGTACACATGCCCTCTCTATATATACCAAGCTCAGAATTCCTGAGAGCAGGATTTCTCTAAGTATCCCTCCCATTGATTTGTAAAAGCCTACACACAATGCAGTGGATCCAGTCAGAGTAGGAAATCAAATCAGACATGTAGCCAAACTGGCTTGCTTGAATTATTAGACTACTGTGAGTGAAAAATTTTCAAAAATTAAGATACAAATAAAGAACCAACCAATCTCTCATCACATACATGTGCATTTTAAATTTTCATTTAGAATATTTAGAAAATTATATAATGCATTACTATCACATTAGTCCATTATCTGAAGATTGCATGGTCACTGTGGCTGTTTTTCAGATGTTTTATTTTTATTGCTTGCTTGGATGCAGAAAATAAAACATTTAGCTAAAAACTGACAGAACATATAAATTAATTTAAATGTAATTCAGGCTTATTTTAACTGTTATTTTTTTTTTCTCACAAAATACAGAAAAGTTTCTAGAGACTAAATTTACTAGCAACTTTCAGTTGCCAGGAAGTCCAAATGATTCAAAGCCTGCCTTTGTTATGAAGCATTAGCATTGCTCGTTTTCACAGTGGATTAAAAGTCTCAATCAAGGTAAAAGATTAAAAGTTTCTTGATAATTCAAATTATTGCAACCGTTGCAGGAGTTAGACATTATTTTATCTTTCTATTACATTTAGAAATAGGTTGCCATTGGAAGAAAAAAGAACTTCCCTGGAGTTTGATATTGATTTTTACTGAACTCCATGGAACATCCCTCTAAACATTCAATTAGGGTAAGTTCTTCAAAGGTCAGACTTTTCCCCTAACTTCAGAAAGTCAAACAATTCAAACTGGTAATTTCCAAAAATGTTCTCCACTGCAAGAATCTTCTTCTCAAGTGGGCCATGTATCTAGTGGAAATTTTTATCATATTTTGTTTTGCTAGGGGGCAAAATTCATAAACTGTTAAAAATATTCAGAGCATATCATTATACATATATTAAGTATACTTCTCAGATGATCCATATATTTTAGCATTTATGTAATACTTGCAAACACAAATTGCTTTTCATTATTCCTAAAGTATCCTGAAGTGTTTCAATTCTCTACTAATAGAGGCAGATTAGTCATTTATCTTCCAGGACACAGATAACTGGCTTTAAAATTTTAAGTTTCTGAATTCCAGTCTGGTTACCTCTGCTTTCTCTCATTTACATTTTCACATTTTAAAAATTTTCATGTTCTCTGAAATAATAAATCTGACCAAGATAGAATTCTTTCCTTGATTTTAACAAAATAACCTGTTTTTGCATTTTTGTGTGTGAGTGAATATATGTGGGGTTGTACTGCAGAGTTCTAATACAATAAACAGGAAGGTACACATAAATGTGATCATAGTCTGTTCCCATAAGATGAAATTTTGAAATATTCAGGTAGTTATTTTCAAGTGTTAGAGAAAAACTTAGAACTAACTTTAAAGAGTGCCATTTTCTCTGATTAAAGTAAATGTCAAGTTATCTTTCTATTTTTTGCTAATTAAAGCAACTTCCACTTCCTAAAAGCTAATTGGTATACATCCAGGCCTTTCAAAATTTGCTCTGATATTTTCACCTTCTCAAGGAATGGATATATATGTTTAGGAAACTCATACTACCAAATTTCAATAAATTAAAATACACAAATACTATGTACAAAGCAATCTACTGGTGAGAACACAGATGAAAGAAACTGTCCACCTTTGAGGTGCTTTATGATCTATGTGGATAATTAAGACATGCGTTTCCAGAACTGTAAGATGTAAAAAGGTAACCTTGCCACTCCACTAAAGAACTGCAAAGGCCAGTTCAATTCTTAGACTCCACATTTCCACACCTTTTATTTTAAAACTTTTTTTAAAAAGATTTATTTATTTATATGAAAGGCACAGTTACAGAAAGGCAGAGGGGGAGAGAGAGATAGTCTTCCATCTACTGGTTCACTCCCTAAATGGCTGCCACAGCTGGAACTGGGCCCATCTGAAACCAGGAGCCAGGAGCTTCTTCTGGGTCTCCCACGAGGGTACAGGGGCTAAAGGACATGGGCCATCTTCTACTGCTCTCCCAGGCCATAGCAGAGAGCAGGATCAGGATTGGAATAGCTAGGACTTGAACCGGCACCCATATGGGATGCCGGCACTGCAGGCAGTGGCTTTACGTGAAATGCCATAGCGCTGACCCTTTCCTCACCTTTTAAAGGCACATGTTCACAGTAGAGTTCATAGTTAATTATGGAATTGCAGACTTTTTCGGAAGAAGCTACCAACATTTGGATAGTAATTACAAGCTAGAAGCTAGAGTACTGTGGGGTCAGCATTATGCAGCAGCAGGTTAAGCCACCACCTTGAACACTGGCATCAGTATGAGTGCAGTTTGCTTCCTAGCCTCTTCACTTCCAATCCAGCTCTCTGCTAATGCAGCAGGGAAAGCAGCAGAAGACTGCCCAACTGCTTGAGCAGCTGCCAACCATGTGGGAGACCCAACTGGAGTTCTGCACTTTTGGCTTCAGCCTTGCCCTGTTCCGGTTGTTGTGGCCATTTTGGTGAGCAAATCAGAGGACAGAAGATCTCTTTCTCTCTTTGTTTCTTCTTCTCTTTGTGTCACTCTGCATCTCAAATAATTTAACATTTAAAAAGAAATAAAATACGGCTGGTGCCGAGGCTCACTAGGCTAATCCTCCGCCTTGTGGCGCCAGCACACGGGGTTCCAGTCCCGATCAGGGCGCCGGATTCTGTCCCAGTTGCCCCTCTTCCACGCCAGCTCTCTGCTATGGCCCGGGAGTGCAGTGGAGGATGGCCCAAGTGCTTGGGCCCTGCACCCCATGGGAGACCAGGAGAAGTACCTGGCTCCTGCCATCGGCAGCGGCCGGTGCGCTGCGGCCATTGGAGGGTGAACCAACGGCAAAAGGAAGACCTTTCTCTCTGTGTCTCTCTCTCACTGTCCACTCTGCCTGTCAAAAAAAAAAAAGTAAAAAGAAAAGAAATAGAATACTGAATGCTCTTTGAATATAGGACTTTTACCAAAAAGTGTATAATTTGAGAGGCTATTTCATGACGGAGAGCACTTAAATAAACTTGTTTGAAGTCAGAACTCCAAAGGCTACAAGAGAGCTCAAATATCATCCCCCATCCAGTCATAACAGAATGCATGGAAAATGCCTTATTACTTTATGTGGCAATCTACTAACATGCCTATTTCTAGGATGTGACTTATATAAATCAGGCATCAAGTTGAATTACAGCTGAAAATAACATGATTGGATTACAGCATAAATCAAATATTCAATATGCTTAAAGGGATGGAGGGAAAACCAGTGGTCCTAGACCTGAAGAAGCACACCCAATCATATCTAGAACTTAAAAATCTCCACATGGTCTCATAAATACATGGATGTAAAATAGGCCAAGTCACAAAGGAAAAAAGACACCATAAATATATTGATCACCAACACACCAGAAATTGTTGCGCATACTTATACCCTGATTACGATAGAACTCTGTCTACTAAGTTTAAAAATTAAAAGAAGTTACATTAACTTATAGCAAATTATTTAAAAATTACTAAACCATAAAAGTTTCCAGACATAAAAAGTTCAACAATTTTAGCTGTGACTATTTGCCAATTGCATTCCTTCTTTGAGCTTTTATTTCAGAATTGTGTTGCTGACAACCATGTGGGAGACACTGATGGAGTTCTGACAGCTCCTTGTGTCAGGCTGGTGTTGGCATTTGGGGATTGAATCAGCAGATAGAAGTCTCTCTCTCTCTCTCTCTCTCTCTCTCTCTCTGTGTGTGTGTGTGTCTCCCCCACTTCCCCTTCTCTGTCAGTCTGCCTTCTAAAGAAAGAAATAAAGAAGAAAGACTATTCAAAGATTCAAGAATTACAGCCAATCCCATGAATTAACACACACACACACACTAGTATGCTTAAAGATATTCTTTAAAAATGACATTAAAAGATGGCTGCTTGATACGACACTCCTGTCACCAACTACCCAAACAGATATAAATTTGGACAACTATTCTTGTACCAAGTCACCTTCAAAAGATCTCTAGAAACCAGGTAAGAGCCCACAGTATATGGGTTTCATGTAATAATAATAACAGTCATCTCCAAAGAAAGTAGAAATGGAAGGGTAGCATGCATCATGGCTTCCCTAGTTATAAGTAAGCACAATATATATATATATAGAGAGAGGCCTTCCACTTTGGGGAGAGGGAATAAAGGCTAATCCTTAAACTTGAGGCTGACTTCCAGGTTCATGATGACAAAAGTCAGAGTCAGACAGGGTCCAATGGTTCCTGACCCCATATCTGCATATTAAGTAGTTGGATCCTCCGTAGCTAAGTGGCCAAGGAATCACCTCTGCCACCTCTCTCCAAACCTCTGATGCAAATCAGAGCAAGACACTAGCAGCTGAGGAATAGGGCAAGAGAGTGAGCTTGGGACCTTCCTTGTAGCTCAGAGCTGGCCCACCATTAGGAAGCTCAGCACCTGATAAGGCCCAAAGTCCAGCATTCAAACATCAAGCATTAGACCAGCTTTGGCATCAAGAGGAGGCCCAACATTCGGTGAGATAGATATGTTTAAATGTGTGTCACTAACAGGTTCAAGTGGGCCTGGAATATAACTCTGAGACTTTTAGGCCTAGTGACTGATTCCCAGGTGTCTTCTTTTAAAATGTGTATTTGTTTTTATTTATTTGAAAGTTAGAGTTACACAGACAAAGATATTGTCCTGCTGATTCACTCCCCCAAAAGGCTAGAATGGCCAGGGTTGGGCCAGATGGAAGCCAGAAGCCAAGAGACAAGAGCACTCCATTAGGATCTCCCACAGGGACCCCAAGACATCTTTCACTGCTTTCCCAGGCACATTAACAGAGAGCTAGGTCAGAAGTTGAGCAGCAGGGACTCCAACCAGCACCCATATGGGATGCCGGTGTTATAGACAATAACTCTACCTGCTACACACAATACCAGCCCCATCATACCGTCTTGATAGCAGGGGAGCCTTCCTGATCCCTCATTCATCTATAGGCACACAACAAAGAACCATATGCTTCTGTCTTAAGACCCAGTGCTAGGCTATTAAAAGCCAACACTGGAAAGATTTCAATGGTATCCAGCCCTAGGGCAATGTCTATAAACAGAACTTCTAGGTTTGCTGCAGTATTAGGGAAAGACTTGCATCTAGTGGGATTTGTTTCATCATGTATCACAGCCAGTCTTATAAGGGCTTGGTGTGCAGTACCAAGATTACACATGGCCTCATGGCTGTTTATTTTCACTTTTATTTAATGAATATAAATTTTCAAAGTACAGCTTATGGATTACAATGGCTTCCCCCCCCCCATAACTTCCCTCCCACCCGCAACCCTGCCCTTTCCCACTCCCTCTCCCCTTCCATTCACATCAAGATTCATTTTCAATTCTCTTTATATACAGAAGATCAGTTTAGTATATATTAAGTAAAGATTTCATCAGTTTGCACCCACATAGAAACACAAAATGAAAACTACTGTTTGAGTACTAGTTATAGCATTAAATCACAATGTACAGCACATTGAGGACAGAGATCCTACATGAGGAGTAAGTGCACAGTGACTCCTGTTGTTGACTTAACAATTTGACACTCTTGTTTATGGCATCAGTAATCTCCCTATGCTCCAGTCATGAGTTTCCAAGGCTATGGAAGCCTTTTGAGTTCACTGACTCTGATCATATTTAGACAAGGTCATAGTCAAAGTGGAAGTTCTCTCCTCCCATCAGAGAAAGGTACCTCCTTTGATGACCCGTTCTTTCCACTGGGATCTCACTCACGGAGATCTTTCATATAGGTCATTTTTTTTTTCCAGAGTGTCTTGGCTTTCCATGCCTGAAATACTCTCATGGGCTTTTCAGCCAGATCCTAATGCCTTTAGGGCTGATTTTGAGGCCAGAGTGCTATTTAGGACATCCGTCATTCTATGAGTCTGCTGTGTAACCTACTACCCATGTTGGATCCTTCTCTCCCTTTTTTGTTCTATCAGTTAGTATTTTCAGAAACTAATCTTGATTATGTGATCTCTTTGATTTTTAGTCCTATCATTATGGTCAATTGTGAACGGAAATTGATCACTTGGACTAGTGAGATGGCATTGGTTCATGCCACCTTGTTGGGATTGAATTGGAATCCCCTGGTATATTTCTAACTCTACCATTTGGGGCAAGTCAGCTTGATCATATCCCAAATTGTACAACACTTCCCTCTCTTATTCCCACTCTTATATTTAACAGGGATCACTTTTCAGTTAAATTTCAACACTTAAGAATAACCGTGTATTAATTACAGATTTAAACCAATAATATTAAGTAGAACAGACAAAAAAAATACTGGCCGGCGCCGCGGCTCACTAGGCTAATCCTCCGCCTAGCAGCGCCGGCACACCGGGTTCTAGTCCCGGTCGGGGCGCCGGATTCTGTCCCGGTTGCCCCTCTTCCAGGCCAGCCCTCTGCTGTGGCCAGGGAGTGCAGTGGAGGATGGCCCAGGTGCTTGGGCCCTGCACCCCATGGGAGACCAAGAAAAGCACCTGGCTCCTGGCTCCTGCCATCGGATCAGCGCGGTGCGCCGGCCGCAGCGCGCCGGCCGCGGCGGCCATTGGAGGGTGAACCAACAGCAAAGGAAGACCTTTCTCTCTGTCTCTCTCTCTCACTGTCCACTCTGCCAGTCAAAAAAAAAAATACTAAGAGGGATAACATATCAAGTTGTTCATCAACAGACAGGGCAATGGCTGATTAAGTCACCGTTTCTCATAGTGTTCATTTCACTTCAACAGCTTTCCTTTTTGGTGCTCAGTCAGTTGTCACCAATTGGAGAACATATGATATTTGTCCCTTTGGGACTGGCTTATTTCACTCAGCATGAGGTGTTCCAGATTCATCCATTTTGTTGCAAATGACCGGATTTCATTGTTTTTGACTGCTGTATAGTATTCTATAGAATACATGTCCCATAATTTCTTTATCCAGTCTACTGTTGATGGGTATTTAGGTTGATTCCAGGTCTTAGCTATTGTGAATTGAGCTGCAATAAACATTAAGGTGCAAACAGCTTTTTTGTTTGCCAATTTAATTTCGTTTGGGTAAATTCCAAGGAGTGGGATGGCTGGGTCAAACGGTAGGGTTATCTTCAGGTTTCTGAGCAATGTCCAGACTGACTTCCATAGTGGCTTGACCAGTTTGCATTCCCACCAACAGTGGGTTAGTGTCCCTTTTTCCCCACATCCTCGCCAGCATCTGTTGTTGGTAGATTTCTGCATGTGAGCCATTCTAACCGGGGTGAGGTGAAACCTCATTTTTGTTTTGATTTGCAATTCCCTGATTGCTAGTGATTTTGAGAATTTTTTCATGTACCTGTTGGCCATTTGGATTTCCTCTTTTCAAAAATGTCTATTGAAGTCCTTGGCCCATCTCTTGAGTGGGTTGTTTGTTTTGTTGTTGTGGAGTTTCTTGATTTCTTTGTATATTCTGGTTATTAGTCCTTTAACTGTTGCATAGTTTGCAAATATTTTTTCGCATTCTGTCGGTGGTCTCTTCACTCTCTTGACTGTTTCTTTTGCAGTACAGAAACTTCTCAATTTGATGCAATCCCAAATGTTAATTTTGGCTTTGACTGCCTCCTCCTCCCGGGTCTTTTCCAGGAAGTCTTTGCCGGTGCCTATATCTTGCAGGGTTTCTCCAACATTCTCTAATAATTTGATGGTGTCAGGTCATAGATTTAGGTCTTTAATCCATGTTGAGTGGATTTTTGTGTAAGGTGTAAGGTAGGCGTCTTGCTTCATGCTTCGGCACATGGAAATCCAGTTTTCCCAGCAGCTTTTATTGAATAGACTGTCCTTGCTCCAGGAATTGGTTTTAGATCCTTGATGAAATAAAAGTTGGCTGTAGATGTTTGGATTGATTTCTGGTTTTTCTATTTTGTTCCATTGGTCTATCCATCTGTTTCTGTACCAGTACCATGCTGTTTTAATTACAACTGCCCTGTAGAATGTCCTGAAATCTGGTATTGTGATGCCTCCTGCTTTGTTTTTGTTGTACAAGATTGCTTTAGCTATTCATGGTCTCTTATTCATGGTCTCTTGATTCTCCCTATGAATTTCAGCATCATTGTTTCTAGATCTGAGAAGAATGTCTTTGATATTTTGATTGGCATCTCATTAAATCTATAAATTGCTTTTGGGAGAATGGACATTTGATGATGTTGATTCTTCCAATCCATGAGCATAGAAGATTTTTCCATTTGTTGGTATCCTCTTCTACTTCTTTCTTTAAGATTTTGTAATTGTCATCGTAGAGATCTTTACCATCCTTGGTTAAGTTTATTCCAAGGTATTTGATTGTTTTTGTGGCTATTGTGATGGGATTGATCTTAGCAGTTCTTTCTCAGTCGTGCCATTGCCTGTTTATACACAGGCTGTTGATTTTTGTGCATTGATTTTATATCCTGCCACTTTGCCAAACTCTTCTATGAGTTCCAATAGTCTCTTAGTAGAGTTCTTTGGATCCACTAAATAAAGAATCACATCGTCTGCAAAGAGGGATAGTTTGACTTCTTCCTTCTCAATTTGTATCCCTTTAATTTCTTTTTCTTGCCTGATGGCTCTGGCTAAAACTTCCAGATCTATACTGAATAGCAGTGGTGAGAGTGGGCATCCCTGTCTGGTACCAGATCTCAGTGGAAATGCTTCCAACTTTTCCCCATTCAATAGGATGCTGGCCGTGTGTTTTTCATAAATTGCTTTGATTATATTGAGGAATGTTCCCTTTATACCCAATTTAGTTAGAGTTTTCACCATGAAAGTGTGTTGAATTTTATCGAATGCTTTCTCTGCATCTATTGAGATAATCACATGGTTTTTCTTCTGCACTTTGTTGATGTGGTGTATCACATTGATTGATTTGCGAATGTTGAACCATCCCTGCATACCAGAGATAAATCCCACTTGGTCTGGGTGGATGATTTTTCTGATGTGTTGTTGTATTCTTTTGCGGGAATTTTATTGAGGATTTTTGCGTTTATGTTCATCAGGGATATTGGTCTGTAATTTTCTTTCAATGCTGCATCTTTCTCTGGCTTTGGGATTAAGGTGATGCTGGCTTCATAGAAAGAATTTGGGTGGATTCCATCTTTTTTGATTGTTCTGAATGGTTTGAGAAGAATTGGAGTCAGTTCTTCTTTAAATGTCTGGTAGAATTCAGCAGTGAATCCATCTGGTCCTAGGCTTTTCTTTGTTTGGAGGGCCTTTATTCCTGTTTCAATTTCTATCTAGTTATGGGTCTGTTTAGGTTTTCTATGTCTTCCTGGTTCAATTTAGGTAGGTTGCATGTGTCCAGGAATCTATCCATTTCTGATAGGTTTCCCTGTTTGCTGGCATACAAGTCCTTGTAGTAATTCCTGATGATTCTTTTTATTTCTGTGGTATCTGGTGTTACATTTCCTTTTTCATCTCTGATTTTATTGATTTGGGTCTTTGCTCTTCTTTTTTTAGTTAGTTGGGTCAATGGGGTGTCAATTTTGTTTTTTTTTTTTCAAATAAACCAGCTCTTCGCTTGTCTGATTTTTTGTAATTTTTTTTTTTTTTTTTGGATTCAATGCTGTTGATTTCTTCTCTGGTTTTAATTATTTCTCTTCTCCTACTAGATTTGAGTCTGGTTGCTGCAATTTTTCTAGGTCCTTGAGATGTGCTGAAAGCTCATTTATTTGGTACCTTTCCAATTTCTTGATATAGGCACCTATTGCTATAAACTTTCCTCTCAATACTGCTTTTGCCGTATCCCATAAGTTTTGATATGTTGTGTTGTTATCCTCATTTACTTCCAGAACGTTTTTGATTTCTCTTTTGATTTCTTCTATGACCCAGTGTTCATTCAGGAGCACGTTGTTCAGTCTCCATGTGTTTGCATACCCTCTAGGATTTCCTGAGTTGCTAATTTCCAGCTTCATTCTGCTGTGGTCTGAGAAGCTGCATGGTATGATTCTAATTCTTTTAAATTTGCTGAGACTTGCTTTATGGCCTAGTATGTGATCAATCCTAGAGAAGGTTCCATGCACTGCTGAGAAGAATATAAAGTCTTTAGATGTAGGATCGAAAGTTCTGTAGATATCTGTTAGATCCATTTGATGGCCTCATGATTGTAAAACCCACCCACCCAGTGTATGCCTGGGTAACTGAGGGGTTTCTTCTATCACCTATTCTCCAATTTGGCAGAGAGCATTGAACCACAAAACTGTACTTGGACTCAGTGCCAGGCTAGTAAAACTCAAGGTACAGCAAATCCTAATGATCCCTATTTTAAGGTCAGTAACTGTAGACAGAGTCTATGGATTTGGTTGTGTGCCACATGGATTTCCATCCCCCAAGTTGATCAGTCTTATAACCCAGAAATTATCAGTGTACCAGCTCTTTTTAGATACTTAGATATTGTGAACCATACACCAACTGTGGATTTGAACTCTAGGGTATTTTAGGAATGAAAACACACCAACTGAAGAACTGTAATAAACCTCAACTTAGGGTGATTACTAATGCTGAAATACAAGATGTATCATAAGTCTCAGAAAATAGACTTCTTAGGATTTTTGGATGGACAATCACAAACGAAGCCAGATTATTATAATTAATCTTAGAGTACACATATGTCATCATATACCAAAAGCATCTATAACTTCCATGACCTTACATAAAGAACATATTAAGGATGTCAGCATTGTGTTAAGCAGGTTAAGCAGCTGATTGGAATGCCCACATCACATTTCAGAGTGTCTGAGATCTAGTCCTGCCTGTGTTTCAGATTCAGCTTTCTGCTAAAGAAGTATGAGAAACCAATCATCTAAGTTACTGAAATGTTCAAATGCTTGGATAGATATTCCAAAGCAGACTTTTTTTTTTTTTTAAAAGAAACTCAATGAACTTCAAGAAAAGACAGAAAATTTGTATAACAGTCCAATTGAAACTATTGACAGAAATGGAATTAATTTAACAAAATCAAACAGAAGTAAATAAACTTTAAAATTTTATGGAAGGCATAAATAGCAGAATAGAGCAAACATAAAGATAATTAGTGAGCTCAAAACAGGGTATTTGAAAATATGCAGTTGGAGGAGAAAAAAATGAATCAAGATGAGTGCAGAAAGTTTATGGAGACATCGGGGCAGCATAAACGGAGAAAATATCTGAGTCACGTGTTCAATAAGAACCTAAGAATGACAAAGGGGTAGAAAGAATTTCAAAGAGGCGATAACAGAAAAGTCAGACAACTATCTAGATACAGAAAGGTCAGAGGTCACTAGTGCAGTTCAAGCCAGCTCAGTTTATCTAGACACGTATTATGTTCAAGTTTTCCAAATTTAAAGATAAAGAGCTTTCTCCAAGTTGTAAGAGAAAAATAACAAATAACAAGTAAAGGAGTCCTAATTTGCCTGACTGTACAATTCTCAGCAGAAATCTTGATGGTTACTGGGGAATGGAATAAGACTTTCACAGTACCATAAGAAACAAACAAACAAACAAAAAACCCTGTCATTTGTGAATACTGCACTTAACATAACTTTTCTTCATATATGAAAGAGAAACAAAGATATTTCCTGAAAAAAAAAAGTGTGAGAGAATTTAGCAACATCAGACTTTTCTTAAAGAAATGCCAAAGGGAGTTCTTCAAACTGAAATAAAAAATGCTAATGAGTGAGAAGAAAATATCACCAACGAGATAACTTGTTGGTAAAAATAACTATACAGAGAAATTCAGAATATTCTAACATTGTAAACATGGTGCATAAAACTTTGTATCCTTAGTGTGATACTGAAAAACACAGAAAAAAATAATAATACTTTAAATATTAGGGGACAGATAATATAGAGACAGGTAAAATAAGACATCAAAATCTCAAAATGCACAGAGGGAAGAAGGTCAAGTGTGGAGAACTCCATTAGCATTTCTTATCTTTTTTCTTTTATTATCTTTAGAACCAATGTTAAATTGCTAACATTTCAAAATAGCTCATTATTATGAAAATAACTTTTTTGTTAGCCTCTTGATAAACACAAAGCAAAAATCTGTAATATACTTAGCAAGAAAAAAGAAATGACATAAAATCATTTAATCATAAAGGAAGATTATAAAAGAGGGAGAAAAAAGGGAACCATGATAAAAATAGAAAGCAAGTATCTAAGTGACAGTAGTATGACCTTACCTATCAATAATTATCTTAAAAGCATTTGATTAAAATGTCTAGGTAAAAAGTATAGGGTGAGAGAATGGATTAAAAAACAAGACCCAAAAAAATGTGGGTTATGGTAAACTTACTTCAATTCTAAGTATATGGATACTGAACTTAAAAGGTATTGTTATCAGAAAAAATAGATTTTGAATTCTAAATGGTATAAAGAGAAAAGGAATGCCAGTATATAATGATAAATGACTCAAATCAGCCAAAGAAAATAACAATTGTTATATATATATATATATATATATATACACTCCCAGCATTGGGACTCCCAAATATACAAAGTAATATTATTAGATCTAAGGAGAGAGATAAGTTATGAAATGGACAGATCATCTATATAGAAAATTAATGAAGAAATAGTGGAGTTAATTTGCACCCTAGATCACTTAAATTTAACAGACATCTACAGAACATGACATCCAATAGCTACAGAACATACATTCTTTTTTTTTTATTTTAAGATTTTATATATTTATTTGGGAGGTAGAGTAACCGACAGAGGGAGAAACAGAGAAAGAGATCTTCCATCTGCTAGTTCACTCTCCAAAGAGCTGAAAGGCCAGAACTAGGCCTATGTGAATCCAGGAGCTTCTTCCGTGTCTCCCATGAGGGTTCAGAGGCCCAAGGAGTTGGGCCATCTTCTGCTTTCTCAGGTTATAGCAGAGAGCTGGATAGAAAGTAGAGCAGCCAGGACTCAAACTGGTGTCCATAAGGGATGCTGGCACTGCAGGAGGCAGCTTTACCAGCTTTCCCACAGCACTAAGCCCCAACATACATTCTTCTCAACAGTATATGCAACATTCTCTAGGCTTGATTGTCCAGCAACTCACAAAGCAACTTTCAGCAATTTGAAAAAAATCAGAAAACCCTAGTGTTTTTTTTCTAATCACAATGCAATAAAACTAGAAAAAAGTGAGAAAAGCTTTGTATGCTTCATAAATACGTGGATATTAAGAGGCTTACTCCAGAACAACCAAAGCATAAAGGAAGAAATCAAGGATAGAATTAAAATTTTATTAAAACAAATGGAAATAGAAACACAAATTACCTATACTTATGGAATACAGAAAAAGTAGGAAATTTTATAGTAATCAATGCCTACATCAAAAGAAAAAAATGGAAACTATAAAAACAAGAACAAATCCAGCCCAAAATTAGGAGTAGAAAAGGAATAATAAAACTCAGGTAATAAATAAATGAAATAGAGACTAAATAAAGACAATTAAAAAAGTTTTTTTTTTTTTAAAGACAATAAAAATTGGCGTAGTGTGTAAAGCCGCCGCGCCTGCAGTGCCAGCATCCCATGTGGGTGCTGGTTTGACTCCCTGTTGCCCCACTTCTGATCCAGCTCTCTGCTATGGCTTGGGAAAGCAGTGGAAGATAACCCAAGTCCTTGGGCCCCAGCACCCAGGTGGGAAACCCGGAAGAAGCTCCTGGTTTTGGATTGGCACAGCTCCAGCCGTTGCGGGCATCTGGGGAATGAACCAGCGCATGGAAGACCTCTCTCTCTCTCTCTCTGTCTCTCCTTCTCTTTATGTGTAACTCTGACTTTCAAGTAAATAAATAAATCTTTAAAAAGAAGACAAAATTGACAAATGTTTAGCTAGGAAAAGTGAAAAAATAAAAGGGAGAAGATGCAAATGAACAAAATCAGAAATGCAAAGGGAGACTTTGCAATTGGGACCACAGAGATGTAAAGGACTGTGACACATTAAAGAATCAAATGACAGCAAATTTGCTAACGTAGTAACAGAAATATTCCTATCCACATACCTTGTCAAGATTAAATTATGAAGAAATAGGATTATCTAAACTGACCAATAATAAGTAATGAGTTTCAATCAGGAATAAAATGTCTCTCAGTAAACTGAAGAGCGGAATTAGATAAATTTACTGCTGAATTTTTCCAAAAAATTAACACCTGTTTTTCCTAAATTAGTCTAAAAAAATAGAAGAGGATCGAACATTTCCAACTTATTCTACAAGGGCAGCACTGCCTTGATACCAAAAGCTGACAAACACAACAAAAATTAAAGTTACAGGCCAACATCCCTGATAAACAGAGATATAAAAGTGCTCAAGAAAATTCTACCAAACTGAATCCAAGTACTCAATAGGTTGACAATGTTCATGCAGGATTCAGGGTTCAACATATGAAAATAAATAAGCAAGAAACACCACATCAGCACAGATATTTAACATAGTTTCCTTTAAAAACTGAACAAACAAGTTTGTTTCAGGTATAGAAAGATAGTATTTCAGCATAAGGCCAAATATAATAAGCCAACAAGTAAAATTGTAGGTGAAAATTAAAGATTTTTTTCTTCTTTTCTTTTTCCTTTTTATTTATTTGAAAGAGTTACAGAGAAAGAAGCAGAGGCAGAAAGAGGTATATTCCATCCACTGGTTAACTCCCCAAATGGCCACAGTGGTCAGGGCTGGGTCAGGGTGAAGCCAGGAACCCAGAGCTTCTCCCATGTCTCCCACTTGGGCACAGGAATCCAAGCTCATGTGCCATCTTCTACTGTTTTTCCCAGGCCATTAGTAGCAAGCTGGATCAGAAGTGGAGCAGCCTGGACTCCAACTGCTGCCCATATGTGATGCTGGCATCACAGAGAGGTTCAATGTTCTGGGCCAAATGAAGGCTTTTACTTTAAGACCTCAAACGAGAAAAGGATGTCCACTTTCACCCTTTTATTCTAAACAGTAATGGAAGTTCTAGTCACGGGACTTGAGTAAGAGAAAGAAATAACGTGTATAAAACTGGGAAGGGGAAAGTAAAGTTGTCACTGATTGCAGATGACATGGTCTTACATACAGAAACACTTCACCAAAGACTCCATCATAAACAACTTCAGAAAACTGTAGGATATGAAGTCGGTGTAGAAAGTTAGTAGGGTTGTTCTACATCAATCGCTAATTGGCTGAAAGACAAATCAAAAAAAAAAATCTCATTTCCATAGCTACAAACACACAGCAAGCAGTAAATTTAAGCAAAGATGTGAAAGATCTCTGCAATGAAAATTATAAATCATTGATGAATGAAATTGAAAAGAAAACAAAGAAATGGAAAGAAATTTCTTGTTCATGAATTGCAAGAAATATCATTAAAATGTCTTTATCACTCAAAGCAATTTAAGTATTCAGTGAAATCCCTATCAAAATATATTTTGCACAAAACTTGAGAGAACCCTACCAAAATTTGTTTGGAAACACAGAAAAGGATGAATAGCCAAAGAAATCTTGAGCAAAATAACAAAACAGGAGTGACTTCACTACATTATTTTTAAATATATTACAAAGCAACAGTAATTAAAACAGCAATATTATGTCCTAAAAATTGATACATAAACCAGCGGTACAGGATGGAAATCCTCCAAGTAAACTCATGAGTCTGTAACAATTGATTCTGTACAAATGTACTATGAACTTGCATTGAAAAAAAATCTTAGTCTTATCAATAAGTGGTCCAGGGAAATTAGGATATCCATGTGTTGAATGAAACCAGGCCTCTATCTCTTTCCATGTACAAAAATCAACCCAAAATGGATTAAAGACCTAAAAATAAGCCCTATCACTCTAAAGTTACTAGAAAAAAAAGGGGGGAGATGCTTCAGGGTATTGCAGTGGACAAAGGGATTTTTGGATCAATCCCAAAAATCATAAGTAACAGAAGTAATAACAGAGAAATGTTATTTCCCTAAGCTAAGGAAATTCTATAGAGCAAAGGAAATAATCAATAGAGTCAAGAGACAGCCCAGAGAATTGCTGAAAATATTTGCAAGTTATATGTCTGATGAAGGGTTAATAGAATGTATATGGTTGCAAATAATTCTATTTCAAAGACACAAATAACCAAATTTAAACAAGGGCAGTTTGTTTAAATAGATATTTCTTAAAGGAAGACATAAAAACAGCCAACAGGTACATGAAATGATGCACATTACTAATCAGAGAAATGCAACTAAAAAGTATAATTATATCACCTCATCCAGATAGATGGTTATTATAAAAAAAAGATGAAAGATAATCACAAATGATGGTAAGGATGTGGAGAAAAGAGTATCCTCGAATATTGTTGGAGGGAATGTATATTAATATAACCATTGGGGAAAATAGTATTAAAGTTTCTTGAAGCCTATAAATGGTATTATCATACAACCCAGTAGTTCACTACCGAGTATATTTTCAAGGAAATTTAGTCTGTTGAAAAGACATCTAACCTCCCATATTTGATATGGCACTTTTCATAATAGCCAATAAATGGCTAATTTTGCATTAGCTCATAAATGGATAAAGAAGATGTGGTACACATACACAATGGAATACTATTCAGCTATTAAGATAATGATATGTCCTCAGTTGCAACAACATGATAGAATTTAACGTTATCATGTTAACTGAAATAAACCAAGCACCAAAAGACAAGTATTGCATGATCTCAGTCATACATGAAGTCTAAAAAACAAAGGAGATCTCTTTGAACTTAATCATGCAACTGAGGTTACCACAGGATGGGAGGAGAAAGGGATGTGGTGAAGTTGACAAGGAAATGCTAAGCTATCTCTAAATAGGAGTAAACTCTGGGGTTCCATTTCCCAGGAGAGTGATTACAGATAATGTTACCATACTATATATTTCTCTACAAAGAAAAAGCCAAGAGATAGGATTTTGATGTTTCTCACCATACAGATATGTTAATTGTTTGAGAAGGCATTTACCCTGATTGGACATTACACAAAGCATACATGGATGAGAATGTTGAATGATACCCCACATATATGCACAATTCTTAAATATCTGTTTTTTTAAAAAAATCAATCAAACAACAGAGACTGTATTCATAAAATATTCTAGTTCTTTATAATTTTCCAGATATGTATAGCTCCAAAGACTGGTATATCTCTGTTTTAGGATCCAGACAAATTTTCATTATTGGCATTCATTCTATTCGTTCATACTACTTTTAGTAACTGAAAAAATTGACTAAGGTAAAAATTTATTTTCTGAAATGACCTATTGGACAAGGGATATTATTGGGCTAATGATCTCCTATTATCATGATCAAGAAAGGTAACAGGAGAGGAGATGTAACATTTAAGGCACAAACATCAGATGGAGACTGAAGGTGAACAATCAGCAGCTCACATAACTGCTCTGTTCATATTAGTTCTGAAGCTCAGAGTTGCTTTTCTAATTTTTTCATAGAAGTACTAACATTTTTGTTAGAGACAAAGCCATATGTATACTGCTTTAAATAAGTACCCTTCAATCAAGGGATTAATTCAAGCTATACATTTGTGTATTTGTCTAAAATGAATGACCACTGGGAATATAATTAAAAAAGGAATAATACTTTATAAAGGCCCTATACTGTAGCTGGCCAGTTAGCTCAGTTGGTTAGAGTGTGGTGCTGATAAAAAGGCTCTATACTAAATTGTGCAAATAATTTTTGCAAAAAATCTCTTGTATTATTAAATAATAATAATAGTATTATACAATTAAATTTAAGTATCACTATGCTCATAAATATTTATATATGAAATACAGGAAACTTGTTCATCTTATATAAATAAAAATTCCTAAAAAAATAAAATTTTATGCAGTTATAAATAACAACCAATAAATTAAACTACTAAATGGTTTATGAGAAATTAAAACTATTAAATAGTTTAATAAATATTGTTGTAGATTTTATCTGTGACACTAAACTTAGAAATTAGTTGGAAATGTAACTTTGAAGAGAGCATTTGGCCTAGCTGTTGAGATTCTGTTATGTCACCTGCATTCATATAAATGTTTCCAGGTTCAAGTCTTGGCTGTGATACCAATTACAATTTCCTGCCAGTGTGCACCCTGGGAGGTAGCAAATGATGGCACAAACAGTCAGATACCAGTGATCCACAAGTGAGATGTGGATCAAGTCCCTGGCTTCCGGCATTACTGTGGGCATTTGGAGAATGAACAAGTGAATGGAAACTATCTCTGTATTTCATCTATCTAACTCTTCCATTCTTTGGCTCTAAAATGCATGAATGAATAAATAATTATTAAAATGATATTTTAACTGCAGTAATTGCAGTATCAATACTCCACACTTTGTAGGATCGCTATAAAAATCTAGAGTAAAATCGTGGACTTAAAATTAAGACTCGTGTACAGTATCTGATTAGCAGGAACACCTTCAACAAACCAATGTAAAGAGGTTTTATAATATGCAATAGCTTTACATATGCTATGATAGCTTCTAGATTTTGCTACTCTTTTACTAAAAGTACTTACTGTGAATGTAGTTTCATTTACCAAGAACTATGCCATATTTGTTTTTGAACTCCTGTTCTTCCTTAGTTTTAAAGACCTAACATATTCTAATGAAATGGGCACTTTTAAAAAGAAAAATCTGAATTTTGAAGTAAGAAAATCTGTAGGAAATTGGGGCACTGGCTAGCTTTGTAATTCGTATTTCAAATGTGTTGCAAAACAGTTAAGGCAAAGTTTACTTTTCATTTCACCCAAGGAAAAACTGATCTGGGAATTTTTGCCAATGTCTCTTAATTCAGCAACATTTCTGTAGGGATATTTATATGTAATCATTCCTTTTCTGATAGTTTCCCAATAATGCATATACTGGTACCAGCTCTCTGCAGGTGGTCATTTTGTATATTTATCCGACAACTTTGTTGTTACTTCTTTTCTACTTTAGGAAAACCATCACTACCCCATTTGGGAAGGGTAGATGAGATTTTCAGTATGGCATATTTTAAAATAATTTTATTTCCAGTCTTGTCCTGAGTCAGTATATATATATATATATATATATATATATATATGTACTTAAATATTTAATGAGAAATGCAATTAAAAGATTACACTGATGTAAAGAAATTTGAAATGCCTGCATTTTTTCCATAATGCACATTCTCAGTGAAGGTTTTTTTCTTTTCTTTTTAAAGATTTATTTACCTGAAAGATGTAGTTACAGAGAGGCAGAGGCAGAGGCAGAGAAAGAGAGAAGTCTTTCATCCGCTGGTTCACTCCCCAAATGGTTGCAATGGTCAGAGCTGGGCTGATCCAAATCCAGGAGCCAGGAGTTTCTTCCAGGTCTCCCACATGGGTGCAGGGGCCCAAAAACTTGGGCCATCTTCTACTGCTTTCCCAGGCCATAGCAGAGAGCTGGATCTGAAGTGGAGCAGCCGGGACTCAAACCCGCACTCATGGGAGGCCAGCATGGTAGGTGGTAGCTTTGCCTGCTATGCCATGGTGCTGGCTCCTGTGACTGTTTTGAAGTACTGTCATAAAGAAAGCACTCATTATGTGACAGGCAGAGTGACTTGTGTGTGGAAATAAATAAGATGTATTTCTTGTCCTTAAAGGGCTCAGAGTCTTGTGAAACATTACTAAAAGCTAAACAATAGCACTGTGCACAAAATTAAAGGGAGCTCTAATGAAAGAACAAGTTCTCTGCCTGAGGTTATAGGAAAGACATCACATAGGTGCTGACATTTGGGCTGTGTCTTGAAGAGTGGGCAAGAGTATGAAAGGCAAAAAGAGGAAGGAAACATTAGAAGGAGCGAACATAGTGTTCAAATGTGATGCTTTGTGAAAAGACATGGTGTGTTGAGAGAACAGTGTAGGAAAGCGTTTTTTTTTTCTCTTTTTTTATTAGAAAAAGAGTGAAATAAGGATGACAGCAACAGTGTGCAGGATACTTTGAAAAAAGAGACTATAGAAAAAGAGAACAGATCAGAAATAAATGTGGGTGGGATAGGATGTGGATTTGGAATAGGGTAGTGGCAATAATGAACACAATAGAATGTTTTAAAAATGTTGCTTAAGTATAATTAACAAGATTTTATAATGCTCTTAAAAGAGGTTATTTGGGCATAGAATAAATGTTTCAGGGTAAATTTTCTATTTTATTTATGGTTTAAGATGACTATAATGTAGACAGTAGGCTAATATGAGAAATGCAAATTCTTCTTTCATTCACAGTTTCCAAAAATGGCAGTTTTCAAATATTTTAAAGGGATTATGTTTATTTACAAGGATGTCTGATAAAAGAATAGTAGAAAAAGCAAAGCTATTTCTGTTTAGTTTATGATTAGAACATGAGTGATTAGAGCATGAAATACAAAGACGACATGAACAAGAACGGTTTATGTTATCGTCCTCCATCTTCAGCCTGTTAACAAGTTTCAGATCTGGTCCTGTGCAATGACTTCTTCTGATGCCATACCCCTCAAAAAATTTTGAATTATTAGGCCTTGAAAATGAGTGTTTGTGTGTTAATGGGCTTAAAGTTAATGAATGCAAAAGCCCAACTGCTTATAAAAATATGAGGTAGAGATCTAACAGATATAATCAAATTACCAAGTGATCAAACTCAGAAAGCAAAGACAAAAGTAGTTATACTACTTTTGTAAAATATAATGCTGATTATAATAAAATATAAGATGAAGACATTATCTACTCTATGATTTTGCATTTCTAGAAAAAGAGAGATGTATTCATGCTGCATGCATTAGGCTGGCAAATAGGTAAAAATACAAAGGCTGAGCTCAAAAGCATGTCAGTAGCTTCACCATGTAACACCTTGCAGACTACATTAAAATTTGCCTTTTGTCCCGAACACATTAGAAATACTTACTTCTGGGCTGGTGCAGCGGCTCAATAGGCTAATCCTCCACCTAGCAGTGCCGGCACACTGGGTTCTAGTCCCAGTCGGGGCGATGGATTCTGTCCCGGTTGCCTCTCTTCCAGGCCAGCTCTCTGCTATGGCCAGGGAGTGCAGTGGAGGATGGCCCAAGTGCTTGGGCCCTGCACCCCATGGGAGACCAGGAGAAGCACCTGGCTCCTGCCTTCAGATCAGGGCAGCCCACCAGCCACGGCGGCCATTGGAGGGTGAACCAACGGCAAAGGAAGACTTTTCTCTCTGTCTCTCTCACTGTCCGCTCTGCCTGTCAAACCAAAAAACAAAAAACAAAAACAAAAACTTACTCTTTGAAGAATCCTTGTAACACAATTATATTCATGACATAAAATTAACACTCTGCATTGAGGTTAACCTGGTAGGTAGAGTCATAGTGAATGATGGAGAAACCAGTCAGAGATATTTGGTTTCCTTTTTGTATTTTGAGTTTTTAACCAATTTCCATGTCTCAATTTAGTATGATGATCTTGGAGATAGAAAATAAAGCTTGTATTTGAAAGAAGTTTGTAACAATAGATAGGAATTGGTGATGAATTGAAGATGGGGCAAGGAAATTTTTGAAAGTGGTTGAGGAAAAAGAATGTCAAGATTTCCAATTTAAATGACTAAGGCCAATTAAATTGGCAAATAAAAGAGTGGACTGCACCTCAATGTTTATTGCAGCTCAATTCACAATAGCTAAGACCTGGAATCAACCTAAATGCCCATCAACAGTAGACTGGATAAAGAAATTACGGGATATGTACTCTATAAAATACTATACAGCAGTAAAAAACAATGAAATCTGGTCGTTTGCAACAGAATGGAGGAATCTGGAACCCATCATACTGAGTGGAATAAGCCAGTCCCAAAGGGACAAATATCATATGTTCTCCCTGATCGGTGACAACTAACTGAGCACCAAAAAGGAAACCTGTTGAAGTGAAATGGACACTATGAGAAACAGTGACTTGATCAGCCCTTCTCCTGACTGTTGATGAACAACTTAATTCTTTATCCCTTTTAGTATTTTTTTTTGTTCTACTTAATACTATTGGTTGAACTCTGTAATTAACACACAATTACTCTTAGGTGTTTAAATTTAATTGAAAAGTGATCCCTGTTAAATATAAAGAGTGGGGATAAGAGAGGGAGGAGATGTACAGTTTGGCACATGCTCAACTGGACTTGGCCCAAAGGGTAGAATTAGAAATGTGCCAGGGGATTCCAATTCAATGCCATCAAGGTGGCAAGTACCAAAGCCATCTCACTAGTCAAAGTGATCAGTTTTAGCTCATAATTGATCATAATGATAGGATCAGGAGTCAAAGGCATCACATAAACAAGGCTAGTGTTTGCTAATACTAAAAGAAAAAATTAAAAAAGAGAGAATGACCTAACATGGGAAGTGGGATACATAGCAGACTCATAGAATGGCAGATGTCCTAAATAGCACTCTGGCCTCAGAATCAGCCCTTAAGACATTCGCATCTGGCTAAAAAGCCCATGAGAGTATTTCAGGCATGGAAAGCCAAGACACTCTGGAAAAAAAAAAAAAAAAAAAAAAAACCTAAATGAAAGATCTCTGCGTGTGAGATCCCAGCAGAAAGAATGGGCCATCAAAGAAGGAGGTACCTTTCTCTGAAGGGAGGAGAGAACTTCCACTTTGACCATGGCCATGTCTAAATAAGATCAGAGCTGGCGAACTCAAAAGGCTTCTATAGCCTTGGTAACTCACAACAAAAGCCTCAGGTGATTACTGATGCCATAAACAAGTGTCAATTGTTAAGTCAACAACAGGAGTCACTGTGCACTTACTCCCCATGTAGGATCTTTGTCCTTAATGTGTTGTACTATTTGAAGTAACGGTATAACTAGTACTCAAACAGTACTTTACACTTTATGTTCAATATGGGTGCAAACCGTTGAAATCTTCACTTAAAATATACTAAATTGATCTTCTGTTTATAAAGATAATTGAAAACGAACCTTGATGTGAATGGCATGGGAGAGGGAATGGGAGATGTGATAGTTGCAGGTGGGAGGGATGTTATGGGGGAAAAAAGCCACTGAAATCCAAAAGCTATACTTTGGAAATTTATATGTATTAAATAAAAGTTAAAAAATGAATTACTAAGGCAGTATGGGGTTTTTCATTGAGTTAAGGAAAGATAGGAAATGACTAGGTAGGTGGTAAAATAGGTGCAAGAGTGTAATTTTTATTTTGGAGCTATTGGAATAGGGATAACAAGTTTATTAAAATGGCTAAGATGGAGACATCAAATTGTAAGTATTCTGTTCATATATAGTTTTCAAATAAAGTTTCCTAGTACAAATTTTTAGTATAAAAAGAAAAAATATATATGTATACCTTTGAAAAAGTCTACATTTTAAATGGACAGTTTGAACACATGAGGCAAAAAGAATAAAACGAGACAGGCAGAGGTTAATTCAGGAATGTTTTGGGTCATGGAAGCTGAGTTAAAAGACAGTTTCTAGAATGAGGGAGTGGTCAAATGAATTAATTACTGCCAAGAGACACATTATATATGTCCATAGTGGTTAGTGGTGTGTTCACCCTTGGTGGCCGTACACAGAGCTGTTTCAAGAGAACAATGGAAGCCAGGCTGGAGTTATTGAACAGAAAGTAAGAGATTAAGAGATAAATAATGCGATCTAAAGCAAAGTCTTTCATGGCTTCTCAGCCTTCTGGCTAAGATCATGTGTAAAGCAAAGTCTTTCAAGAATATCTTTGTTAACAAAGAGCAGAAAGACAGATGAGAGAAAGAAAAATATAGACTTAAGGGAGGATTCATTTGTGTGGTTCCTGGGAGTTAATTATTTCATCAGAAAAAAAAGTACTCTGTTTTACTACTTGTAAGAATGGCCCAATTGAGAGTAAGATCCTTCAGAAAACATGGGAAAGTGATATTCTTAATCAAAGACGGTAAAGAGAAAATAGGACAAATGGTAGGCTCCTGGGAAACATTCCCACTGGTAAACCCAAAGATTTATGAAACGAATGCAGTTTTGAAGGAAAAATGAAGCACAAATAAAATACATGAATCATAGTTTGTGGTTGGATATGTTCAATTCCAACCAATTTCATTGGTGTGAAATTATTAGTAAACCTGTCTGTGTCACACTCAAGTAAGAAGTTTGAAATGAATGTAGGCTAAAGTGGGGCTGGTGCTGTGGTGTAATAGGCTAAGCCTTTGCCTGTGGCACTGGCATCTCATATGGGTGGGTGCTGGTTAGTGTTCTCGCTGCTCTTCTTCTGATTTAGCTCTTTGCTTATGGATTGGGAAAGCAGTAGAAGATGGCCCAAGTGCTTGGGTTCCTGCACCCTTGTGGAATACCAGAAGAATCTCCTGGCTCCTGGCTTCAGATTGGCCCAGCTTCAGCCATTGTGGCCGTTTGGGCAGTGAACCAGCAGATGGATGACTTTTCCTTTGTCTCTCCCTCTCTCTGTCTATAACTATACCTCTCAAATAAATAAATAAAAAATTGGGACAAAAATTTCTATTACATTACCCTTAACTATCCTGTTTATGCTGATTAAAAAGTGTCATTTAGCTCTATAAACTATTCTACTTAGATATTCCATTGTTCTTGGATGTGAGTCTCATGTTTGGATGATTTTGGATGTGTCTTTGCTTGAACAGATATTAACACCTCTACCTACTGGTATTACAGCTTTGTATATACTCATCCAAGAGAGAGGTTTTCTCAAAGTTACTAATAAGGAGTCAAATTCTACTAAGGGAGCCTTGATTTAGCATGGGTTAGAAGCTTATTTTTTCAGTTAGAATGCAAATAGTTTGCCCTTGAGCAGAAAGAAATCTCCATGATTACAAGATCTCATGACTTGACGCAGAATATTTTGATAGACTCTAAGTATTATGCAAAGAACTCAAAGACAGACCTTACCTTTATTTTTGCTTTTCATGATATCTAGACATATCTTTTACCTTACAGTCAAGCAAAGAAGCTAGACTTTATGGATAAAGCTCTCTTGTACTCAGTGATTATCAACTAACATACAGCTAAAATTAGAGACAAAGTTGTAGATTGATATCTTCCAGGCCACTGAAAAGATATGGAGATGGTGAGGGTTTCCAAGAAAAAAAAATTATACTGGCAGTTCTACAGGACTGAGGAGGACTAACATATCCAATTATGGTTGACTAAACTGAATTGTCCTACAGGACAAAGGGGATATACCACATCACCATTTCTGAAGACAATAGATGCTACGGTTCAAGCTCAATTATCTTTTCAACCTATTCTCTAGAAGCAGATGTGATGTAATACAGATTCTACCTACACAGAGGCAGCACAATAAAAGTAAATCACTTGTTAAGATATACAATTGGGGAACTGCAATGCTCTCTTTGTTAAGGGATTTTATCTAAGGATCTCAAAACACAGAGGAAAAGGACCAAGGACGAATGATGGAAAGTGTGGAATAGAGTTTTCAGTCTAGCTGAACTGTTGATCAAGTGGTTTAGCCAGTAATAGTGCTCTCAGGGAAAGCTTGAGAGAGAAAAATCCAGCCTTGAATTTTTCAAGAATTATTGTAATCTCTGAATTAAAAACTTAAAAGTCATTATCCATCAGAGATGAATCTGGTTTTTTATATTAGAAGGAAGCTACATTGATGGTTTTCTGGGGGTGGTGATGTCGTTTACACATACACCTTTGAGTTTTCTTGCCAGATATTCTTGGCAGAATTGTCAAAACCTCACTTCACATTTGAAGGAGTACATGAGTCAAGCTGAAAGTTGAAAATGGCAGATGTGCTTATGAAGGACTTTTTAAATAGATATAGTTCAGCATCATTGGTTTGTATTTTCTACTCTGGATGCATTTCTCATCATAAATAAATGTTCAGATATTGACTGGTGTCAAAGAAAAAGTTGAAAAATTAAAAGCTTTTACGAAGATGTTTATAGCGGATTTATTCCTGATCGCCCAAATTTAGAAGCAAACAAGACACATTTTAGCAGGTAAATTGGTAGTGTATTATCCAGACAATTGAGTTATTATTCATTGCCAAAAGGAAATGAGCTAACAAATCAGAAAAAGACTTGTTGCTACATGAAACAAGCCAGTCTGAAAATGACACAAACTATATGTTTCCAACTGCATGACAATCATTAAAAGATAAAATAATGTAGAAAATAAAACCAGTATTGATTGCCAGGAGGATGGGGAAAGGAGAGACACTAAAAAATGGAAAAATCTTTGGGGGTCAGTATTGTGGCATAGCAGATAAAGCCACTCATATGGGATGAATAAGGCGCTCTAATATGAAATGCTAGTGTCCCAAGAAGACAGTGGCTTGATCCCCTGTACCCCAATGCCTGCTGCAACATAGATTTATTATCTTTGACAATGTTTCATGATTTTCTCTATGGTAGAACTAAAGAATACTATTTAAACAGTCTAAGATCTCCAAAATTTAATCCTAAATATGAAAACACAACAAATAAATGAGCTACTATATTATGTTCATTTGCTAATACTACATCTGATTCAATGAATGCTTTCTACCAACTAGCCATAACCAGTGTTTTTCACTAAACATACTAGTTTATGCAGGCTATTCTCATTTCCATGTTACCTGTACCTTATAAATATTATATGATTGTTTGTAAAATTATACTCAATTTGAGATAAATTATATCAAGATAATCTTTCATCCCTCTTTTGTAAGATAGGAATAATTATTTAATCATGAAATAGTCCTCATAAATATTTAGAATATATATTCCTCATAAATATTTAGTATGTTATATATCACATAAAAAGTGCTGAATAAATATTAGTATTCTCAGTATTAGGGGGCATTCCATCTACAAACTTTGCCAATGTAGACAACACTACAATCACACTGTTTTACCATGTAGATCTTGATCTAGACCTTGATAGTAAGACATTCTTTTTGCATGAATCCATTTGTATCATCATTTATTTAGTACTTTGCTTTTGTTTGTTGAAATCTCACTCATTTCAAAGCATAGATTACAGTTTTCTGAAGAGTAGAAGCTATATAATATTCAGTTTTGTATCCCTTAACTAATTAGTGTATCACCCCACATATGAAATAGTTATTGTAAGGTGTCCGATGCATAACAAATCTTCCCAGGCAGACGAATCAATTAATTCACAGGCTTTTATTGGGGTTCCGCTCCTGGGCGAGGTTCACCGGCCCCAACAGAGCAACAGAGCGGGGGCCAGGGAAGTCGCGCGTCAGAGATTGGGAGTGCTCCTTTTATAGATTCAGGGCATGGGGGTTAAAGGTTGAGGCGGGTCTGATCCTCATTGGTTGACATTTAGGCACCCGCAGGGACCTTGACAAGGACTTTTCTTCCCTGGAAGTACAGGTAGGAACTTTCCAATCCCAGAAGTGTAGGCCTTCCCTCCTTGAGGATCCCAAAGCTACCAGTTATTACAATAAAATCTCATAAAAATAACAGAACAATCTAGAAGATATTTGAAATTCTTAATTGGAACTTTAGCATATTGTCTTTAGGAATATACACAATTTACAATTTACAGATAATTCCAAGTATACTAACTCCTTTACTCTTTAAGATTTTTGTAAGGAGAGTGGTATCATTATTCTCAATTTAAAATATTTATAAAGTCATTAGGAAAATAAAGGCTCCCTATATTTACTGACATAAAATTTAGATAGTGATTAATTGTTATTTGCGTACTCCTTCTTATTATGTGTTGTGTTCCATTTTGGAAACTGTTAGAAGTGACTGAACTAGATCTCATAAATCCTGGCATAGTATCCTATCACTAGACATCTCTGTTCTCTCCCTAATAAAAGAGATAAAGAAAAACATTGTGCAATTTTTATGACATTAAAATCCAAAAAATCATTAGCTTTTTGTAATTCGAGGAAGGCATACGATATAGAACGTTGAGATGTTTAAAAAGTACTAAGGATATAGGAGAGTGTATAATTCAGGACACCAAACTAGCAATTTTATTATTGTTTAAGCTCTGGAAGTTCTTTTGAGCTAACACATGTATTTGGTCATTTGATATTAGGAAATGGCAGCACCAGGACTGAAAATTAAGTTCTGTCACTAATTCTGTTTACCCTTGGCTAAATCATCGCCAGTTCCTATGCTTCAGTCTTTTCAAGAGCAGAATGATGCTGTCAATATTCTTTTCCAGGCTAGCATACTGCAATTCTTTGAAAATGCCTTTAAAACAAAATGAGCATATAAATAAAAAAAACAGTGGATATAAGAATTAGTAAAATATATATTAAGTGTTTTAAATCTCAGAATGACTTGCTGCTACAGTTTCTCAAATTTACAAGAAAGACTTATCAAATGTCAAAAAGAGAGAACTATTGCTCGTAACACTGTACCCATAAAGATAAAGATGTTTCTTTGAGTTGAAACAAAGACTTCATACTTGTGTGATGATTTCCATTGTGATAATCTTACATAAAAATTTCTTGTACTGCTTCTCTCTGAATTACAGTACTTTCTTACAATGCATTAAAAATAGTAATTTTAAACTTGAATCTCCCTTTGGATGATTGAACTCCAAAAGCATCTATAAGACTCAGAGGCTGCCAGAAGGAATGCTGTCAGCAAGGAGGAAGATTAATAGTGGTAAAAGCCGTCCAGATTTGCCCTCTTATAAACTGAATCCTCGATGGTAAAGCTACCCCAGAATTACTGTTCCCATTATGTGGTTTCAGAGAGGAACCAGGAAAATAATTTTCAAACTCTAGCAAAGAAGTCTGGAATTTAAATTTAGTCAATATTGAGAAAGATATTAAACCATGTACATTTTAATTTGAATCACACTTCTGGAAGTAATAAACAGATTATGTTATTATGGGAACAGTATAGTAGTTTATCAAAATTTTATTTTGAGGATACTTAAAAATAGTCTTATCACAGCAGTCTCTAGTAACACGAACAGTGAGAAAATGCCAAGGAACATCTCTGTTAAAAAAAAAAAAATAAATCTTTAGGGCTTCAGTGTGCCATATGCCACTGCAGAATCTGCAGCTTTCAGAATGTTCATGGCCAAGGTATAAATAAATACAGCTTATTCATTCCAGCTACAGGGATTTCTATTTGTAGTAAAGCACTTAGTGTGAATCCCCAGCTCCAGATTTGATCTTCTTTCACAGGCATTGAATGGAAAGATTCCGCCAAGTATCAGACAAGATCCTGTGAGATTTTAGCAATGCATCCTCGGGAATCAGTGAAGACTCTGCAGGCTGCTGCTACTTTTGGAACTGTCTTGTTTTTCAGAGCATTTTCACTGTAAGGCTGAAACATATGTGAAAATTCTAATGATGGTACATAACTCTCCTCCCTGTTTATTTGTTATTTCTGTTTCTCAGACTGCCTCAGGATAGCACACAGCTGAGGGAAGAGGAACACAGAACTGTTAACAGCTTGACTTCAAGGTAACAGACAAAACACTTGCTTTCACAATCTCCTTTGACATTTGATAGGAGTCAGAAGTTAGAGGAGGAGTGTGGAGAAGAGGAAAGTTTAGTCTTTTGTTTCCAGATCACATGAGGAGGTGACAAAAGAATGCTAACTCTTTTTTAGTCATTTTTACAATAAAATTAGGACTGATGGAGCTATTCATTGCTCTTAATTATATGCGCAAGCATCTGGTGATTAGAACACACTCATAAATTAAGATACCTTTAAATTATACAAATTAGACAATATAGGATATGCTCTGAATACTTTATGAAATTGATAAAGACAAAAATATGTGGAAAGTAATGCACCCATTTTCTAAGGTGGTACTATAAGATTTTAAGAAATGTATGTTGGAAAATAAATAAAAGAAATTATACAAACTAATAAAATATTGCAATATTTGTATGGTTAGAGGTGTTTGGAAAGGTAAATAGAGACAAGATTTAGATATTGCATGACACATTATTTTATTATAGTTTGACCTTTCAATTGTGAGACATTCGGCCTTTGCCATTTAGGGCCTCCTATTATCCATTTTTTTACTATTAAATCATTAAAAAAGAAAGTCAAATTTTCCCTTCATCATGCCATTCCAGGATCTAAGAAAAAAGCATGATTTTAAAAATGCATCTATAGCAAATAAATATTTTATTATGGACTTAACGTTTTAAGCTACCTGTGAAGTCTATTAGATATCTTCAAAAAGTTCACAAAAATTTATAATATGAAAAAGTATGCATGGATTTCTAAAATTGTTTATGCATAAAAATAAATTCATACCAATTTTTTTTTTATTTTTTATTTATTTATTTATTTATTTTTTATTTTTTGACAGGCAGAGTGGACAGTGAGAGAGAGAGACAGAGAGAAAGGTCTTCCTTTGCCGTTGGTTCACCCTCCAATGGCCGCCACGGCTAGCGCGCTGCGGCCGGCGCACCGCGCTGATCTGATGGCAGGAGCCAGGAGCGAGGGGCAACCGGGACAGAATCCGGCGCCCCGACCGGGACTAGAACCCGGTGTGCTGGCGCCGCTAGGCGGAGGATTAGCCTAGTGAGCTGCAGCGCCGGCCCACCAATTTTTATAACATATTTGAAAAGGATCTACTTTGAGGCACTAGGAATTATAACATAGCAGTTTGAAAAGAGCCTGCTTTAGAGCAAAAGGAATTTTCCTAAAAATGAAGCAAGAAAAAAAAAAAATCAAGTCAATGCTGAACCTTGGTTGGAAGTGTAATGAAATCACTGATGTTTTAACAACATTTATGGGGAGATTGCCCCCAAAAATCATCAGTTTACAAATGGATAACTCATTTTAAGAAGGGATGAGACAATGTTGAGGATGAAGCCTATAATGGTAGATATTCCACATCAATTTTAGAGGAAAGGTTTATTTTTCATGCCCTAATTGAAGAGGAGCAATGATTACAGCAGACCAATGTCCAATATTGTAGACATCACAAGTGGTTTACTTTACCCAATTTTAACTGAAAAATTATAGATGAGAAAGCTTCTTGCTCCATGGATGCCAAAACTGCCCAGATCAGATACAGACAAGAGCAAAATTTCAGTGGAAATGTTAAACAAGTGAGACCAAGATCCTGAAGTATTTCCTTGGAGGACTGCAAGAGGAGATGAAACATGGCTTTGCCAACATGATCCTGGAGACAAAGTGCAATCAAACAAGGGGCTATATGCTAAGCAAAAATGGACTGATCAGGAGCTCAGGTCATAGCAGTGGTTCTTTGGGATGCCCAAGTTATTTGGTTTGTTGACTTTACAGAGGGCCAAAGAACAATGATGCTGTTTACTATGAGAGTATTTCGAGAGAATGAGAGTGTTTTGAGGAAGTTATCCAAAACGATGACATTAGCAGAAAAAACATTCACGGAAATTTCATTAGAGTCCTTCTCCACAATAACAATGTTCCTCCTCATTTCCCTCAGTGACTAAGGGAAATTTTCTGATTGTTTTGATGGGAAATTATTAGACATTCACCTTACAGTGCTGATTTCTCTCCTTTCTTCTATTCCTTAATTAAAAAAGTTTTAATGGATATCCATTTTTCCTGTTAAAAATTTTTAAAAGACTGAATAGGCATGATTAAATTCTCAGGTCCTTAAGTTCTTTAGAGATGGAAAAAAATGGCTTATATCTAAAAAGTGACCTAAATTTGACAAAGCTTTTGTAGAGAAATAAAGTTTATATTTTAGTTTTTTTCTCTTTTAATTTCATGTTTTCCATGAACTTTTTAAAGCCCTGCAGTATTTTTTATGTTTTTATGTATGAGAGCAATTTAAAAAGTTCATAGAACATTATATTATGAAAAAATATGCTTGAATTTTAAAATGTTTTTTTATCAATGTAAATATAGCTTTTAATTCCATTATACCATTAACTTTTTTAAGGTCTCTCACTTACATGCTATACCTTCATTAATAATAAAGATGTACACTTATACAATTTTCATGTTTGCTTGGAATCTGGCAATATGTTGGCTTCTCATATGAATTGTGTGCAACTTATTACTTACAAATTTATACTTTAAATGTAACTAAAAATAAATATTTGGAAATTTTTAAATTTCTCTGTAAAATTTTAATCAAATATTTACAATAATTGTTTTAAAAGATGTATTTATATACTTAAATTATTGTTTTTAGTTCCAAAATTAATTTTATAAGGTGTAAATTAAATTTTGCTTCCAAATAGTTATTTAAGAAACATTCTAGATAGTATTTCTTTTGATAGATCCATCAAATAATTTGAGGAATTAATATGCTTCTGAATTTTGTCTTCCAAGATTCCCATTCCTTAAAATATTTTTGGAGCATTTGTTATGTGTGTATAGCACTCATCTCTAGCTAGTACTGTGACACATCAACTCAGTTAACCCATGACCCTTAATCATCAGGACACTGCATGGAGGAGATAAGAGGTGAAACTCAGCTCATAGTCCTGCCTTGTATAAATGCAGACCATTGGAAGGAGGATAGCAAACTACAAGTAAAATAGGTATTTCAGATATTGACACAGAGGAGAAGAGCTTCTAAAATTAATGGTTAGTAAAGTAAAGAGAATAACCAAAACTAATAAATTAACATGTCTCAAGGAACATATTAAAAAAAAATCTTCTCTGCACTCATCCTATAATTTTATTGCCTTTGCTGTGCCTGCCTTTCAATGCAAACAGACAACAATTTGGGGAGACAGTAGATTTAGGTTGCTTCTGTATGTCTTTAGAAAACTTTAAATTTCTTAAATGTGGTTTCCTCTTAGAGGTGCATACAGAATCTATAGAGATCATCCTTTCACAGTATAATGTTTGCATTCTAATTATTCACAAAAATGTCAAAAAATCTAAATTTGATGAATATACTAGATAATTTTCAAGATGTAGTGACTATTCTTCCACAGGATGGTAGATCACGAAATCATCCTTCAACCACTCTCTTCCCTGATATAATGAGTTAATCCTACATTTATTTAGCAGGAATGTAATGAACACAGTGAATGAAATATTACAAGAAATGAGTTGGTTGGGGTCATCAAAGAAGGAGGTACCTTTCGCTGAAGAAAGGAGAGAACTTCCACTTTGACTATGACCTTGTATAGATATGAGAAGAGTTGGTGAACTCAAAAGGCTTCCATAGCCTTGGCAACTCATGACAAGAGCCTAGGGAGATTACTGATGCCATAAACAAGAGTGTCGAATTGTTAATTCAACAACAGGAGTCACTGTGTACTCCTCATGTAGGATCTCTGTCCTTAATGTGCTGTACATTGTGATTTAATGCTATAACTAGCACTCAAACAGTATTTTTCACTTTGTGATTCTATGTGGGTGCAAACTGTTGAAATCTTTACTTAATATATACTAAACTGATCTTCTGTATATAAGAGAAATGAAAATGAATCTTGATGTGAATGGAAGGGGAGAGGGAGCAGGAAAGGGAAGGGCTGCAGGTGGGAGGGAAGTTATGGGTGGGGGAGCCATTAAATAAAAGTTAAAAAAAAAAGAAATGAGTTGTTTGTTTAATTTTGTTATCCAATGCCAACACTACCTCCAATTTTTTGAATTATTTGATTTAACCTTCCATTTATGTCAGAGATTGACATCATATTGAGTATTCTTTATTTTATTAAAGACGTGTAATTTATTTGAAAGGCAGAGTGACAGAGTGGGAGAGGCAGAGAGGAAGAGATCTTTTATCTGCTGGTTTAGCCCTCAAATGCCCGCAACACCTGGGGCTGGGCCAAGGCTGGAGCCAGAAGCTGGGAACAACATCTGCTTAACCCATTTCTCTACAATGCTACTCCCCTTGCTTTAAAGAGAGAGAGAATGAGAGAAAGAGAGAGAAAGATAGAGATGAAGAGAGGAAAGAGAGAGAGGAAAGAGGAGGGAGAAGAGAGAGAGAGAAAGAGAGAGAGATATTTCATGTTCTTTCTGTCCATTACTAATGGATTGTTATGATTCATTTATTATTTCATTAATTTTAAAATTATTTTTATTTATTTGAAAGGCAGAGAGACAGAGAGACACACACATTGACAGACAAGACAGACAAATAGAAATCTTACATCCACTGGTTCACTCCCCAAATGCCCACAAAATCTGGGACTTGGCCAGGCAATTCAAAACTTTCACGTGGATGGCAGGAACCCAAGTACTTGAGCCACCATCTGTTGCCTCCCAGGGGTATGTATTATCAAGAAGCTGGAATCAGTGCAGAGTTAGCTTGGAAACCTAGGCACTGCAGTGTTGTGGGAAATTTGTATTCTAAGTAATGCTTTAATCACTGCACCCAATATCCATCTCTTGTTTCATTAATTCAGCATCCATTTATGAATATCTTTTGTACATAAACATTCATTTACAGTGAATAAAACACAATGCATGTATCTGAATTTACAGATAATTTCATGGAAACCAATATAAAAGCAATTTCCTTAGTAAATTCATTAAGGCATAAATATAAACAACTTCAGAAGAGAAACCAATTCTTATTTGTGGATCAGGTGTATTTTCAGAGGCTAGGGTTAGTATTCCTCAAAAGACAACAATTTCTTCCTGTAAAAGAAAAGTACTTAATAATCGCTCTCACACTTTTGGCTGAGATCAAGTCTAAAGAAAAGTACATAAAAGACATAAGAGTGTGAAATAACTATTACAGTTAGAGAATTGCAAGTCCTTTACCATAGGTGAGGTATAAGATGATGATTGAAGGACTTGTTAAGCATTACTTGGGGATATCTAATTACAGTTAAAATTAGCTGAAATATTTAGAAAAAAATTCTCTAAGGGACCTTCTCCTTACTATGCATTTTAACTTTTAGCTTAATTCAAATTACATGATAAAATCTTACATATTTGGATCACATTTTTTCTTTTCTCAGCTTGCATTTCTTTTTTGACTACATTCTTGGGTCTTATATAAATCATCAAAAATGTTTATGTAAGACAGGCTTTGCATTTGTGGTAAATTTATAATTGAGAATTTTTAAGGATGTACTTATTTATTTGAAAGACACAACTAGAGATAGAGAAGGACAGACAAAAGAAAGAGAGCTTCTACCCATGGTTTTCTCCCCAAATGGCCACAATAGCCAGGGTTGGGCCAGGCTGAAGCCAAGAGCCAGGAGCTTCCTTTGGGTCTCCCATATGGGGAAGGGACCCAAGTTCCTAAGCCATCCACTGCTGCCCTCCCAGGTGTTTTTCTGGGAGCTGGATCAGAAGAGCAGCTGGTACTCCAACTGGCTCCCGTATGGGATTCCAGTGTTGCAGGAGATGGCTTTACCTGCCATGCCACAACACTGGCCCCTATATTTGGAAATTTTATACTTTAAAAATCGTTTGCAGAGTTGGATGCGTAATCTAATGATTAAGCCACCAGTTAGGATGCCCACATCCTGCATCAGAATTCCTGGTTTAGATAACTAGCTCCAGCTCCTGAATACAACTTCTAGTTAATGTGGACCTGGGGAGTCTCTGTGATGGTTCAATAAATTGGGTTCCGGTCACTAGTGTGGGAGATGTGGATTGAGCTTCTGACTGCTAACTTCACATAACTGAGCTTTTGTAGGCTTTGTGTCAGAGAACCGGTAGATGAGATCCTCTCTTTCAAATAAATACATAAATAATCAGTTATGTATCATACCATAGTATTTACCATACCATAGTAGTTGTAATAAATTCTTTGCCTTTATAAAGTTATGGTAAATTGCCTCTTTGGTAATACAAATTTATCTAATTTACCATATCCTTATTTTTGCACAGAACCTCATGGTACTTAAATAATGCTTTGTAAATTAAGGCATTGATATCTTTCTGCTAGGATTTTTATTTTTCACATCACATTTGATGCTGTTTATTTTCTATGTTTTTTAAAGATTCATTTATTTATTCAGAGGGCAGAGGGAAACGGAGGGAGGGAGGGAGAGAGAAAAAGAGACATCTTTCATCTGCTAATATGGTCCCCAAATGGCTGCAACAGCTAACACTGGGTCAGGCCACAGCCAGGACCCCAGGGATTCCAGCTGGGTCTCCTACATGGATGGAAGAGACCCAAGGACTTGGTCATTTTCTATTACTTTCCAAGGCATGAGCAGGAAGCTGGATGGGAAGCGGAATAGTTGAGATGGAACCACCATTACCCTCCCCCTCCTTTTTTTTAAGATTTATTTCTTTGTTTGAAAGGCAGTGCTGACTCCTTCAAATTCTTTATGCAAATGGTCAAGGCATAGAAACAACATCGATACGATTGTATTATTACAATAACAGTGCTTTCCCAATGAAAAATTCATTTTCCATAATTTTTCAGTTTAAAATGTTGTACAAAAAATATCATGGTATTTATATATTTTCAAAGAAGAGTAATTATCCATATTTAAGTATATTTAATATCAGGACCCTTTTGAGTAAAGTTTTGTTTCAACAAAATGTAGCTAATATGTTTGAGTATGTTTTTCAAGTACTTTCTGATCTTTTAAATCTTGGAAAATTATAATATAATTATGCTGATATACATGTAACATAAGATATGAATAGCAATGTATAGTTTTCCATTTAACTGTTGTAGCAGACTGTGTTCTGTCTATGATCTAAGGATTTAATTAATGAATGTTTCCTTTTGTTTGCTCCTGCTTTCCCTTGCAGCCTTTCGCTGGCAAGATAATTTGAAGGGAGTAACAATTTAGCATTGAGAGTATGTATTATTTATATATATATAAATAATGAACAGAAATCATCTAGGTATATATAAAAGAGAATAAGCAAAACAAAAATTCTGTGTTGATGAGAAGCACAGAGTCAAGTAGTAGGGATGCAACACAGACCAGACTTTGACTCCAACAGGATGTTGGTACAACATAGTGTTAATATTTTGGTTTCTAGAGACAGATAATCCTGGCTTGGATCCCAGCTTTGTCAGTTACACATTTACCATTGGGTAAATTGTTTAACCTTTCTAATTCTCAGTGTCCTCATTGTAAATAAACAGAGTATTAGTATATTTCCTTTGGAGTTAGTGCAAATACTAAATGATAATTTGGTTTAAAGAGATTAATACTTTGTTGTTACTATTATAACAGGCATAGTGCAAGAGTCTTCAAAGACGACAGGAAAGGGACTGAAGTATGATAATTACTGTTGAGGAATTCAAGAGGAAGCAAATGAACTGGGCCATAGGAGTTTTACTTTTTGACAGATGACGATGGTGTTCTAGGCAATATGTTCCAAAGCTGTAAAACTGATATTCAACATCGCAATTTACTGCAATATAGGGTTCATGTAAAGAAACACTGGTCAATAGGTCTCAAAACATAGTTACAGTTCAGGATGTGGAGGGTTTCATGTGTCTGTCTCAAAGTTGATGTGATTATGGCTATCTCATATGTTGGATGCATTTCTCTGCAGATATTTGAGGATCTTATATTACTTCTAGTCACATCATGTTACAACAGACAGTAGACTTAAAGACCTACTAAGAATCCTGGGTCCTATACAGAAATATTTCAAAGCCAACATTTAGTAGCATAGTTTAAAATACTGGTAATGAAAATAATATTATGAAGAAAACAGGCTCGTGACCATATTTTGTGAGGGTATAGGAGTATTCTGCCCAAAACTCAGAAAGTCAGGATGAATTATTGCCTTATTTGTATAAATGGTCTTATTACTGATGCACCCTTTTCTCTGACATAGACTATAAATAGCAACATAGATGGATAATAATGTAATATATTCAGTGTTCCTTTGTACTGTTAAGCTCACAAGGTAAGAAAAACAACAATAAAAAGCTGTCTTCTAACAATTTGTTGTGTCAACTATAGTTTCTGTAGGAGATTAGAACATTCTATTTTGTATGTATCTACCTGGAATATCAAGTTTCCAATGCTTTAAGACTGCATAACTAATTTCAGTAAACTCTTTCAGATCATCCCTTCTAAACCAACTGCTGTGCTAGGCTCTGATGGATAGCACAAAGACAACAATGGGGTAGGCATTGGAATAGATGTTGGCACATCCACATCCCATATTGGAGTGTGTGGGTTTGAGTTATCGCTCTGTTTCTGATCCAGCTTCCTGCTAGTGCACATCCTGGGAGGCAGCAGATGATAGCCCAAACACTTGGGCCATTGTCATTCTCGTGGGAGACTAGATTGGGTTCTTAACTCCTGGCTTCAGCCTGTTCCAGTCCTGGCTGTTGTGAGTACCTGGGGCATGAATAAGTAGATGAAGGATTATCGCTCTCCATCACCCCCCTCTATCTCAGTATGCCTTTCAAATAAATAACAACAACAACAACAACAACAAAACCTTTACAATAGGACAAAATGAGAAAAGCTGTTGTCTCAGTCCTTTATGAACTCATACATCTCGTACATTTCTTCTGACTATGATGAGTGCTAGTAATAGGTACAGTGGAATCAGGAGGGAGGTTTATTCCTCAGTGGAAGGGCATAAATGCATTATAGAGTCACAAAGACTGGGTGTGCAGTGGAGGATGGCCCAAGTGCTTGAGCCCTGCACCCCATGGGAGACCAGGAGAAGCACCTGGCTCCTGCCTTCGGATCAGCGCAGTGCGCCAGCTGCAGCGCGCTGGCTGTGGTGGCCATTGGAGGGTGAACCAATGGCAAAGAAAGACCTTTCTCTCTGTCTCTCTCTCTCACTGTCCACTCTGCCTGTCAAAATAAAATAAGTTAGAATTTGAAGGGTTATTATGAATTTTAGTTTAAAATGCTTCACATATTGGCAATATTTCAAGAAATTGTTTAATTTGAAATTTTGTCAGGCAGAAAAATAACACCTAAAATTGGAGAAGTTCATGTATATTAAGAAATAAAGATAACAGGGCCATTCTAACTATAAGGTATTTAATAAATTATCTCCTTTCTGTCTCATAATATGTAAAATAAATATTATTTATATGTATCACTCAGAAAATGTGAAATGAGAAGTCTAAATGAGACAGTAGGAAATTGGGCCCTCTGTATCTTTCTTCAAAGTCTATTGTCTTATCCATGCTTCAGGCAGTCTCTAGAGGAGGAGAGGTGTGGGAACAAGATGAATGTGAAGGAGAGTAACCAGCATGAGTTGAAGATCATTGTTAGAGGATGATAATGGAGAGGACAAGAAAGGTGATTCTGGAAACTGAATTGCCGGGGATTCATTCTTTGCACATAATTGAGTTTTGTATAATTTTTAATAAGTGATTTAACCTTCTCAAATCTCCTTTTATCTTCTATTAAGTAAAGTTTATAATATTAAGAAGAATCTCCTAATGCTATTATGCTAATTAAATAGAAAATGTAAAATGTTTAGTTCAATGCCTGGACATTTCATAGAAATTAATAAATATTAGGCATCATTACCCTTATTAAAATTCTATTATCATTATTTCTGCAACTCATTTACAATGTAATAAAGTAATAGTGTTTATACTAGCTTTGGTGTTACCTTAAGAAACTTGAATGTGAAGTTTCCTCAACTAGGTGAGGAACTCCAGGACCCTCTCAAATGGTTTAATGCCTTGACATTTAGCATCCAAGTTAGCAATATGCCATTTGTAGCCCAAGAATCAGAAGAAATTTCTCATTAACAGCACACCATAATGTCTATACCCATTTACACCATATCTTTAATCCTTCCATATAGTTCTATTGTCTTAAGTGTGTGATAGTTTTACTCACCTCCACTGATGCTTAACTGAAAGCTCACTAGAGGCATGTACCAGGCTAAATTCATTTTGTAGGCATCTTCATTATTGATACATAGCAGATCTTCAACAGATATTTGCATAAGGACAAGCGTTGTGGCGCACCTGGTTAAGCTGCCAGCTTTGAAGCCAGCATCCCACATGGGAGTCAGTCTGTGACCTGGGTGCTTCACTTCCCATCCAGATGCCTGCTAATGTGCCTGGGAAAGCAGAGAGAGATGATGGCCCCTGAACCCACATCGGAGACCTGGATGAAGCTCCTGGTTCCTGGCTTCGGCCTGGTCCAGGCTTTCTCTCTCTCTCTTTCTCTGCCTTTCCCTCTTTCTTTGTAATTCTGCCTTCCGAATACATAAGTCTTTTTAAAAAAGAAAAACAAACAAACATCAAAAAAAAAAAAAAAAAACAACACAGACACCTTCTTAAAGAGCACCTCTAGGTGAATGGAGACATCAAATTTTAGAAAGTTCCCAAGAATTCTCATGTTTTTCACTTAAACATTTTTTTTTATTCCCTAGAAAAATTCTAGAAATTTTCATGGCCCAGTAATGTAAGTTCCCTCAGCTATTGCTGGGACAATTTTTATTCTCAAGGATTTTGTATGCTTAAAGAGCTTCTAATTTCAGCATGTAGAAATCACAACATTGTGTTCTTAGTTCAAAAACACTAGGTAAGTGTTAGATGATTTTTCAAGCGATGAGGACTTAAGTGTGTCCTTTATGTCTCAGCTAAAATATAGACAGATTCTCCAGCCCCAATGACATTATTATCTAATACCGCAGAAATGGCAGAATAGATTGTTTTTTGTCAGAGGTTAAAGAATGAGAATAGAGCATTGCACATGGAAGAGGGCAAGAATATGGATTTTTATTAGTTTTGCTTTCTGCACAGACTGAATTTTGAAAATAAATATAAATTATCATGCAAATATTTCATTTAATTCTCTGACAGAATTAGGCAGATTTAGATTTGTTATTTTTGTATTACAGTGGAGATGTGGAAGTAATGCACTGTCTTTGTATCTCCTTGAGTAGGTAGTCAGAAAAGTGGTGATCGGATAATAGTAAGATTAGTAAATTCTCAGTAGTGGACGTGTTGTAGACCTTTGGAGTAACAGAATGTCATTTTGTTTTACTGTGGAATGTCGTATTTCACTGATTCAATCCTTACATTGATACTATGTTGATTTTATGAGATTATATTAGAAGATTGTTACTTTCTGATAGTCATTTGTTTATTATATTTTTCTGAGAAAGAATGGGAATTACATTGAATTTACTGTATCCGGGCAGTCTGATGAATCTTATCTTACAGTAAAGAGCAATAATTCCACTAAGATAATAAGCCATCCTATTCTACCTTCTAGACCAGTTTTATAATTTATCTTTATGGTCAAATGCTTGTCCTAAAACCTGCTGAAGTGTAGAAAATGCCTTAAAATAATGTTTTGATTTTTTAATAGAAATTTTATTGAGCTCAAAATAGTGAATTCAGAAACAAAGCTAAGCAACATCAGTGTTTAGGCTTCACATATGAATTTCATTGATTTGAAACCCTTTGGTGATATTAATATTCAAATTAATGAGAGGATTTTATTTTTAGTTTAGTAGATTATTTTAATTTTATTAAATAAATATAGCACTTATTAACCAAATCAGGTAGGATTTTTGTCTGTGGTAAATAATAACAACCCAAGTTCAAGGTGGTTTATTTGCTATTTGACTTTTTAGTTCCTCTCATAAGTAGGTGAAATCTATTTTCCGATTCTTGAATTTGACTTGTTGGTCCAAATAGTGCGGCAGAAATGGAATAGTGTGAGTTTCAAATATAGACCTCAAGAGTTCTAGAATACATCTGCTTGTTTCTCAAGAGTTCTGCCTCTATCATGTGAGCAAGATCACATCAGACCCTAAGAGAATAAAAGACCATGTGTACTAGAGCCAAATCGTGCTGTTTGTTTTAGACAAGGTCTCAGAAATAAGAAAGCTTAGAGAAGAGCAGCAGAGCCTTGCTCACGGCTGACTACAAATGAATTCTAATTGAAAACAGAGGCACCAAATTGGACTTAGCATACATGGTTTACAATAGAACTGTGAACTAAATGCATAGCTTTTATTTTCACTATTAAGTTTTAGGAGGATTTCTGTTATGTGGGCATAGCTAACTGATATCCTCATATACCTGGAAATGCAGAAGCAAAGAAAGTTGAGTGGTTGATATGGTTGATACAGTTAATACAGGTCATCAAGGAATCAAGCTTTTTAATTCTTTTGTTTGAACTATTATCCCTGGTATCTCATTGCTGTGGTTTGAATATCCTTACCCACTCCTCATTGAACTCAAGAATTCATTCCCAAGACTTCTGTTAATGGTCAGAGAGTTAAAAACTTAATCTGATTATGGTTTTAGAGGCAGAGACTTTGCAAAGATATTAGACTGGATTAGGCCATTAAGATGGAGTCTCCAGAATTGAATCCTGGTGGATTTAGGAAAGAGCACATAGATGTAGACACACATGTTCTCTCTCTTTCCCTATGTGATGTTCTGCTACACATGGAGACTCCACTGAAAAAACTATTTACCACCAGAAGCTGAAAAGTGTGGCCTTCCAGGTCATGGACTCTGAACCTCCAGGAATGTGAGCCAAAGCAATCCTTTTCTCTTTATAAAGTTAGGCTGCCTGGATACTTTATTATAATGATCAAAGACTGACTAACACACTCAACAGCGGTGAACTGGTTAAGAGAAAATTTGTTGTTTCTTTAGGAGAAAAAAAAAAAAGCTCTTGAATTGTTTCAAGGTACTGTTTTCATATAGGAATTTATTTCTATATTTCTTAAGAAACCTCCATGTACTCTGTGAAATATCAATCAAGAGATTTGGAAAATGTAATATATATAATATACACACACACACATTGCTTTTTATGCAAGGAATAAAGCTAATAAAACACAGAGATGTTACTATGAAAAAAGTCTGATTACAAATCAAAAGCAAGGCGGGACTATTGACATATGCAGTCAAACTTCTGGCCAACATTTCTGAGATATGGAGTAGCAGTAACTAGGAGAGATAGTCCCAATCTCACTCATCAGTGTTGCCTGTGGCAACATGAAGCATGTATTTTTGGCCTTGCCTACTGCTAGCAATGAGCAGTTTTAGAGAATAAAATGAATGTCAATCTTTATATGAGTAGTGACCTTTACACCAATCCTATGAATGATGTTTCAAATAACAAGCTTTATCAACAAGATAAATCCTTTAATTGGCAATTCAATTCATAATTCTATGCACTGCAACTAACATCACTAGCAAATCAGAATGTTACTAAAATTCTACCTAGTTATGCTCTCCTGTGTTTTCTAGGGTTGGAATATTTGTTTTATGCTACAGATATTTTTGTTTTTGTTTTTGGTAAAACTATTAAATTTAATATTTCATTTGCTAACAATTTATAAGATATTCACAATAATGATTACAGCATGACAAATATTGGAAGAATAATTTATTTTTTAAATAGTTATTTATTTATTTGAAAGACAAGTTACACATAGGCAGAGACAGAGAGCGCACGAAAGATGTCTTCCATCTGCTGGTTCACTCCCCAAATGGCTGCAATAGCCAGAGCTGCATCAATCCAAAGCCAGGAACCAGGAGCTTCTTCCAGGTCTCCCACACGGGTGCAGGAGCCCAAGGACTTGAGCCATCTTCTGCTGCTTTCCCAGGCCATAGCAGAGAGCTGGATGGGAAGTGGAGCAGCTGGGACTTGAACTAGCGCCCATAAGTGATGCTAGCATTACAAGTGGCCACTTTACCTGTTGTATTTTTAAAGATTTATTTATTTGAGAGTCAGAGTGACAGGGATGGGAGAAGAGGGAGAGAGAGAGAGAGAGAGAGAGAGAGAGAGAAATCTTCCATCCATTGGTTTACTCCCAAATGGCCATAACAGCCAGATCTGGGCCAGGTTGGAGACAAGAGCCAGGAACTCCATTTGGGTCTCCCACATGGGTGACAGATTCTCAAATACTTGGACCTTCTGCCGTTGCCTTGCTAAGTGTAGCAGCAGGTAGCTGGATCAGAAGTGGTGCGTCCAGTAATGGAACCCAGAACTCCAATATGGAATGTGAGTGTCCCAAGAAGTGTCTTAACCTCCCATATCCCAACACAGTCTCTAAGGTTGATATTTTCTTCCTATGTATTTGTAAAATTCACTAATGAAGCTATTTCAGTTTGAAGTTTTTATTGTGAAAAGTTTCTTAATACTAAATTTGATTTCCTTATTCACATATCTTTACTTCTCTTTTGTCAACTTTGTCAAATGTGTGGAGGTATTTTGCCTCTGTTTAATTTTGAACATGTTTCAAGCTTCTCCCACTAAAATATCAAAAACCCTCAATATTAATTTATTTGAAAGTCAGAGTTACACAGAGAGAGGAGAGGCAGAGAGAGAGAGGTCTTCTAACTGCTGGTTCACTCCCCAATTGGCCACAACAGCCAGAGCTGCATCGTTCTGAAGCCAAGGGCCAGAAGCTTCCTCCAGATCTCCCACATGGGCGCAGGGGCCCAAGGACTTGGGCCATCTTCCACTGCTTTCCCAGGCAATAGCAAAGAGCTGGATGGGAAGTGGAGCAGCCAGGTATTGAACCGGCGCCACATGGAATGCGGGCGCTTCAGGCCAGGGCGTTAACTTGTGACACAGTGCAGGCCCCAACCCCTCAATATTTCAACAATTCAGTCTTTTTGCTTACCTCTTTCATAGATAAATTCTCAAAAAATAATCTATACTCATTCTCCATTTATTCAGTTCCCCATCAACCCAACCAAACATCATCTTGAACAATTTTGATAATTTTTTTTTTATTTGACAGGTAGAGTTATAGACAGTGAGAGAGAGAGAGACAGAGAGAAAGGTCTTCTCTCCGTTGGTTTACCCCCTAAATGGCTGCTACGGCCAGCACTGTGCCAATCCGAAACCAGGAGCCAGGTGTTTCTTTCTGGTCTCCCATGCGGGTGCAGGCCCAAACCCTTGGGCCATCCTCCACTGCCCTCCCAGGCCACAGCAGAGAGCTGGACTTGAAGAGGAGCAACTGGGACTAGAACCTGGCACCCATATGGGTTGCCGGCACCATAGGCAGAGGATTAACCAAGTGAGCCACGGCGCCGGCCCCTCATAAATGTTGACAATGATGCACATAGTTGGAACTCATGTGCTCATGCAAGTTTTTAGAAACTATTCAGTTCTGTCAACCATACTTTTTTTCAGATGACTTTCTTTTCTTACATTCCTTGACTCAACATTCTTTTAATTTTTTCCTCTATATCTGAAGATTCTCCATTCAAATGATTTTCACTTCATTTTCTCAAGCAAAAATATTAAACATTGAAGTTTCTTTCCAGAGCACTATATTTTAACTCCATATAATTTTTCCCTGATCAATTTTGTCTTCAACTATAACTTCATTAATTACCTACTGTGGATTACCCAGTCCTATGTCTCTAACCCAGAGTTTCTTAAGTTCAGTACCATTGCTATTTTGGGTCAAGTGATATTTTGTGGTGGTGCACAGTCCTAGGCACTGTAAGAAATCTATCAGCATCCTAGGCCCCTGTCCACTAGATGCCAATAACATCCCCACTCACTATAGTTTAGTACTACTTCCCTCTCAACTGTGACAACAAACACCATTTCCAATGTTGGTGAATATTTCAAGGGTGTAAGAAATTGAACACCCTGCCCCCCCAAATCTACTATTAGCCAAAGCTAATATCCTCTAAGTAGCACACTCATAAATCCTACTATCTACTTAATCTATCATTTTTGATAACTCAAAGACACTGCAAAATCAATGTGCCCCCTAATAGAATGTAAGCCCCTTTACAAATATTATTTTGTGTTTTTATATTGTAATTCCTCTTAACCTAAAATACATATGGCAGTTATTCAATAAAATAGATAATAATTTAAAAAGTAAAAGTTTGTTGGTGAAATAAGCACAGGGAAACTTTTTCAGAGCATAAAATCCTGACTCATACCCTTGGTTTTGAATCAGCGGCAGCAGTTTTTTTTTTTTTTCCTTTATTTTAAGCATAAATTCGATCTTGAAGAATAACAATTGACTCAGCATCCATATGGTGTCCAAGGCGGTAATCAAAGTGAGCAAGTTTTTATGCATTGTGTGATTAGAAAGATAGTACTATCTCTACACTGGAGCTGATTTTGTAACCCAAAAATTCTGAATAGAGTGCCTGGAGAGGAAATGCATTTAACAGTGGTAGAATAACTGGAATAATGAACTGTCTCCTAGAGAGAGTAATCTAAAACTTGTGTGTGTGTGTGTGTGTATGTGTGTATAAGAGGAGAGAAGGCAAGATGAGGGAACAAGAACCTAAAGTATAAGTATTTAAAAGGCTTTTTATCATAAACAATTCTAACTGGTTGAAGCAATAAATCACAAAATGTATGCATAAGCTTGTGGGGAAGAATTTAAACACATCCAACGCATAATGTTGTTTCAGCAAGTATGCCTCTACTGTGCAGTGCTCTGAAATAAAAATCGCTTAGTCAAATATGTTTCACTATTGGAACACTGCCTTTTAAATGATTTTGTTAGTATATTTGAGGCATGTAGGCATGTTATCTTGAGGAAATGATAGAAATGTTTCTATGAGAAAACTCATATCCTTTTACTAGTTGATAATTAATTTAATGTATTTAATGATGTATTTATTGATAAGGCAAACAATAAAACATTTTAAAAGGATAAAAATCAAATGTAGAAGCCTCCTTTTCACTTTCTGGGACTCTCCAACTCTCTGTTCTGCCTCAAGATATTCACTGTTAACAGATTATTACGTATTTCTCAGATCATTCACTATGAATGGTCTCTACCCCCTGCTTGCATCATTCTGTTTATCTATCTATCCATTTCCGTGCATCAGACCATTTTCTTAGAATTAGGATGCTTTTAAACTTGATATTATTTAAGATTTTTGGTGTGCATCGATGTAACATCACTTTGCATTGTTAATTTGGAATTCATGATATGAATATATTGTAACTCAAGACCAGTAATTTGTTTACACATTTCCTTAAATATATGCTTTGTAATGGACACTGGCTTACATAAATTTTTGTGTGCATTGTGATTATTTGTGCTTAATCCATTGTACCACAATACCATCACCTACTTAGTTCTGCTTGACCATCAAAAGCTGGCCATGTAGGATGCAAGCTGCCTATAAAACAACAAAGTGGAACTTAGGCTTTTTGTGATAGTCTATTTTCTAGTGATAAAGAAGATTGGAACTGAGTCTAACACACTGTGTTTATTTTTCTAATATTATCTAATCCTCTAGGTCTTTCTACCTTTCCTGAATACAATAAGTTAAAATTCAGAGAAAGACTGGAAATTGTGTTGATCAGTCCTTTGTAAGTGGAAAGAACTTTGTACTTTCTATGATCCAAATACTAAGCAATTTGTCTTCAAATTCACACATATGGCAGTTAATGCTAGGCATTTTCAGCAGTGTATCCTGGGTTGCTTCTCCTGGAGATCTGGCTTCCAAAAGCAGTGAGAGATAAAGAGAGAAAAAGAGAGAGAGATCTCGGATGCACACTCAGTTTTTAAGCCACTAATGTCACATTGCTAATATTTCAAACCACATAGCCAGGTCTAATTGATATGGGAATGAACAACATAGGATGGCATAATCTACCACAATGGGGATCCTTCAGTTACAAATATAAACTATTCCCATTGTGAAATTCCCAGGGAGAATTCAAAGTAACAAAAACAAAACTGAATGACCTAAAAATCTAAAGAAATCAATATCAAAATTCATAGGCACACCCTTTATTTCTTTCCAGGCCTCCCAGAATTGCAGTCATGGCTGTTCCCAACCTGTGCACTTAGAAACAGTAATAGTTTAAATACTACGTTGGTCAGATATTCATGAATAAGAAATTTGAAGCACATATTTCCACACCTTGTTTTTTACCATTGAAAAACAGCTCCAAGAACAGCTGCCAGAAAACAAAAAAGAGAGGAATAGATTTGAAGAGATCCAAGGTGGCTAAACAGAGTTAGCCAGTGTTCTACCCGGCTAATAAAAACCAAAGCAACAAGTGAATAGCCACACCTTGAGACGAATGCCTAAGAAAGAGCATTGGAACTCAGTAAGGGAGAAACAGAAATCCAGAGGGATGTGGAGAACACAGATGGCAGCAAAGAGAAAGAGACATTAGTAAAGCCAACTGGCAAGTGAATGGCTGGTCCCACACAAGAGGAGAATCCCTGTTACAGAACAAAGGGTGACCAGGAAAGTCTCAGCAGAGTCCATCTGCAGGAACACTTCATACAGGCAATCCTCACTAGAGAAATATAACTACTAAAGATCAGGGGCTCAATAAGGAGAGCTACTTGGAGGACTCAAGACCACTTGACTTCAGAAAAGGAGCTCAAGTCATCTCCACTCCCCAACCCCATAGCACTGGCCATAGCAGTGTAGAATGATCTTGAGAAAGAAGACACTGTTGGAAATCACACTACTCCAGGAGACAGAGCCTGTGCATATCTCTATTCCAGGGGCCCAAGAGACATTCTGGTATTCTAGCAAGGAAGTTTGCAATCTCACAGATCAAACTGGGCCTACAAAGAAACGGTTCCTCCAACATCCCAAACCACAACTACTTATAGTACCAGGTGATAGAATGTGCAGAGCAGCAGAGGGATTCAGCTGTTAAAACCCTAGAAGCTAGGGTCATTCCCCACAGATTTGGGGATGATCCTATCCCCGTAACTCTCCTCCCCAGCCAGTTGTATCATCACTCAATGTTGCTAAAACCCCTGCACACCATGATTCCAGGTCAAGATTCCTTTGACTCCAGCTGCTTTGACTAGTTCCAGTTGGACACCTTAGTGTAATCTTCCCATATGTTCTTTTGTAGTAGTTAGTGTAGCAGTAGTGGGCATCTGGGGCATATCTGGGGCCTTCTGGGATTGCTCAGATTTTGTCACACAGCACCTAACCACCTCCTGAAGAACAGAGTAGAGTCAGAAACTTCTGGTGTTGGGAGTAGACCCTGCTTGTGGCACAAGTTGTCCTGGCACAAAAACTCCCAGCCAGCACCCAAGTTAGGAGTTGGAGCTGTGACAGCTGTATTTATGCTAGAGTCAGGTTGGGATGGTGACAGCTGTACACTGGGTTCATAGACTCCCAGTCAGTGTGCAATTCTGGTGCTCTAAAAGCAGAACAGGCGTTGGACTGGATAGGAGATTCTCCCAGCTGCTGTCTGAGGAAGAGGCTACAGCCACGAGTTAGGTACCTGGAGTCATGGAGACCTCTGCTGATGTTCCTGGGAGGTCCTAAATGGTGTTTTAGGCCTCTCAAAGTGCTGGTGTCGGGAGTAAGGTGGTTGTGTGCACTGTCTACAACGTGTGTTCTATCCGCAATACATGCAGCAAACCTACTGCATTGAACAATGCCAAGTATGCACATAGTTCTGAACCACTGAGGAAAGACAAACTGGAGTCAAAGGAATCTTGACCTGGAATCCTGGTGTGCAAGGGTTTTAGCAGCAATAAGTTGCTGCCAAACCAGCAATACTATATTTTACAAACAAAGGAGAAATAAAGACTTCACAAAGGCAAGCAAAAACTGAGGGAGTTAATCACCACTCAACTATGATAGAAATGATACCTCAGTGTGTCATACAGACATACAGAAAGAATGTCCATCATAAAAATAGGTACAAGTATACAATCCACTAGAAAAAGAAGAATGTTAAGCATGGGCAGAAGAAATTTTTAATATTTATTTGATTTATTTGAAAGAGTGGTAGAGAGAGGGGGAGACAGAGGAAAAGGGGATCTTTCATCTGCTGGTTCATCCTCCGGCCTGGCCAAAGCCAGGAGCCTGGAATTCCATCCAGATCACCATGTGGATGGCAGGGGCCTAAGCCATTTTTTACTGCTTTCTGAGGTGCACTACTAGAGACAAAGATCACAAATGAAGCAGCTGGGACTTGAACCTGTGTTCTGATTTGTGATGCCAGCATCGCAGACAGAGGCTTTACCTACTTGCAATGTCATAACTCTGTCTCCAGAAGAAGTTTTAAAGAAAAAATTACAACACTAAGTCATTAATTATTGCTAATCACCTTGTATGTAAATTGAATAAATTCTCCAATTAAAAGAAATAGACTGGCTGAATGGCCACAAACCCAGATCCAACAATATAGTGCCTACAAGAAACTTATTTGACCAGTAGACATAGAAAGTGAAAGGATTGGGGCCGGCGTTCTGGCATTGTGGGTTAAGCTGCTGCTTCCTGCAGTGCCAGCATCCCATATGGGCACTGTTTTAAGTCCCGGCTGTTCCACTTCTGATCTAGCTCTCTGCCAAAGTCCCTGGGGAAGCAATGGGAGATGAGGCAAGTAGTTGGGCCCCTTCACCCATGTGAGAAACCAGGAAGAGGCTCCTGTGTCCTAGCTTTGGAAGGGTCCATCTCCAACCGTTGCAGCCATATGGGGTGTGAATCAGCAGATAAAAGATTTCTCTCTCTAACTCTCCCTGACTCTCCCTCTCTCTCTCTCCTCTCTTACCCTCTCTCTGTAATTCTTTCAAATAAGTGAAAAAAAAAGTAATGGGCTAGGAAAATATATCTCATGCAGACAAAAACCAAAAGTAACCATGAATCAATACACTTATAGCAGAAAAAAAATAGGCTTTAAAGCAAAGACTGCAAAAGGAAACAAAGAAAATCTCTGTATGATTATTGAGGGAATCAATTTAACAAGAAGATACAACCACTCTAGATGCTTGTACTATCTAATATTGGGGCAGCTGATATTGTAAAGCAAATGTTATTAGATCTAACAGGAGATATGAGCACCAAGACAACAATAATAGGTGATTTCAACACAGGACTTTCAAAAATGGACAGATCATTCAGAGAAAAATTCAACAAAGACACAATAGAGATAAACTGTACTGTTGGACAAATGGATCTAGTAAGCATTTACAGATGATCCCACCCAATAGCTGAATACACATTGATTTCATCAGCACATGGAAAATTCTCTAGGATAAACCATATACCAGGCCATAAAGCAAGCCTTAACACATTTTTAAAAATTTGAACATATTATGTTATCTATTTTATCTGACCACATGGAAAAAATTAGAAATAATGACCAAAAAAACCCCTAGAAATTATAGAAGTATGTGGACATTAAGCAACATGCTCTGGATGAACAATGGGTCACTGAATAAATCAAAATGTAAATTTAAGGGCTGGTGCAGTGACATAATAGGTTAAGCCCTCTCCTGTGGTACAGGCATCCCATAAGGCACTAGTTCAAGTACTGGGTGCTACACATCCAATCCAGCTCCCTGTTGATGGCCTGGGAAAGCAGTGGAAGATGGTCCAAGTGATTGGACCCCTACACCCACATGGGAGACCCAGAAGAAGCTCCCAGCTCCTGCCTTTGGATCATCACAGCTCCTGCTGTTGCGGCCATCTGGGGAGTGTACCAGTGGATGGAAGATGCTCTCTCACTCTCTCTCTCTGCCTTTCAGATAAAATCAATAAATCTTTTTTTTTTTTTTTAAAGTATTGGTTTCATCATCACCAATGTATGTGAATCACACCAGATATCCAGTGATTTGTGAGGAAAGTTTTTTTTTAACTTTTATTTAGTAAATATAAATTTTCAAAGTACAGTTTATGGATTACAATGGCTTCCCCCCCATAATTTCCCTTCCACTCACACCCCTCCCATCTCCCACTCCCTCTCCCATTCCATTCAAATCAAGATTCATTTTCAATTATCTTTATATTCAGATCGACTCAGTATATATTAAGTAAAGATTTCATCAGTTTGCACCCACACAGAAACACAAAGTGTAAAATACTGTTTTAGTACTAGTTATAGCATTACTTTACATTGAACAACACATTAAGGACAGATCCCACATGAGAAGTAAGTACACAGTGACTCCTGTTGTTGACTTTACAAATTGACACTCTTGTTTATGGCGTCAGTAATCTCCCTAGGCTCTAGTCATGAGTTGCCAAGGCTATGGAAGCCTTTTGAGTTCGCCGACTTTGATCTTATTCTGACAGGGTCATAGTCAAAGTGGAAGTTCTCTCCTCCCTTCAGAGAAATGTACCTCCTTCTTTGATGGCCCCGTTCTTTCCACTGGGATCTCACTCACAGAGATCTTTCATTTAGGTATTCTTCCTTTTTTTTTCCAGGGTGTCTTGGCTTTCCATGGCTAAAATACTCTCATGGGCTCTTCAGCCAGATCCGAATGCCTTAAGGGCTGATTCTGAGGCCAGAGTGCTATTTAGGACATCTGCCATTCTATGAGTCTGCTGTGCATCCCGCTTACCATGTTGGATCATTCTCTCCCTTTTTGATTCTATCAGTTAGTATTAGTAGACACTAGTCTTGTTTGTGTGATCCCTTTGACTCTTAGACCTATCAGTGTGATCAATTGTGAACTGAAATTGATCACTTGTGCTAAGAATTTGTCACCACTCATCCAGCCCTGCAAAAGATGCTTAGAGATGTGTTACACACAGAAACACAGAAACACAGTCATCAATATGAAAGAAGATAAAGGAAGGTAACCTCACAGCAAAAGATCACAGGAAGTTCAAAGTATATATTAGAAAATATCTTTGACAAATGGCAGGGCAAAGTTACTACTTATCAATAGTCACATTGAACATTAATGGCCTTAACTGTCCAGTTAAAAGACACAGAATGGCTGATTGGGTTAAGGAACAAAACCCGTCTATTTGCTGCTTACAAGAAACACATCTTTCCAACAAAGATCCATACAGACTGAAAATGAAAGGCTGGAAAAAGATATGCCATGCTACTACATGGACTATAAGGGCTTGTATGGCAGCAAACAGGGAAATCTATCAGAAATGGATAGATTCCTGGACACATGCAACCTACCTAAATTGACATCGAAAACCTAAACAGACCCATAACTGAGACAGAAATTGAAACAGGAATAAAGGCCCTCCCAACAAAGAAAAGCCCAGGACCAGATGGATTCACTGTTGAATTCTACCAGACATTTAAAGAAGAACTGACTCCAATACTTCTCAAACCATTCAGAACAATAGAAAAAGAGGGAGTCCTCCCAAATTCTTTCTATGAAGCCAGCATCACCTTAATTCCTAAGCCGGAAAAAGATGCAGCATTGAAAGAGAATTACAGACCAATATCCCTGATGAACATAGATGCAAAAATCCTCAATAAAATTCTGGCCAATAGAATGCAACAACACATCAGAAAGATCATCCACCCAGACCAAGTGGGATTTATCCCTGGTATGCAGGGATGGTTCAATGTGTGCAAAACAATCAATGTGATACACCACATTAACAGACTGCAGAAGAAAAACCATATGATTATCTCAATAGATGCCGAGAAAGCATTTGATAAAATACAACACCGTTTCATGATGAAAACTCTAAGCAAATTGGGTATGGAAGGAACATTCCTCAACAAAATCAAAGCAATTTATGAAAACCCATGGCCAATATCCTATTGAATGGGGAAAAGTTGGAAGCATTTATGCCCACTCTCACTGCTGCTATTCAATGTAGTTCTGGAAGTTTTAGCCAGAGCTATTAGGCAAGAAAAAGAAATTAAAGGGATATGAATTGGGAAGGAAGAAGTCAAAGTATCCCTCTTTGCAGATGATATGATTCTTTATTTAGGGGATCCAAAGAACTCTACTAAGAGATTATTGGAACTCATAGAAGAGTTTGGCAAAGTAGCAGGGTATAAAATCAATGCACAAAAATCAACAGCCTTTCTATGCACAGGAAAGTTTTTATCAGCAGTTTCACATCAGAAAATGGCTGTGTGGCTAGGATTACAATGAATTCGATTATGAGTGAGTATGGGCTTTTCTGGTAACTTTGCTTTTAGTCTCGCTTATGATCACAAATTTTTGCTTTATACCACTGTGGCTAATTCCACATCCTGTAGTACTGAAAGTGTAAACTGTTGCAAAAACAAACAAAAATGGTGTCTTAGGGGAATGCCACTTACTGGTCTACAGCTGCCTTTTTGATTCCAAAGGTATGGATGTCAGAATTAAGGTAAAACTTTCAAATATTTCTAATCTCTTACAAAAGCAAGGACACTCATCTGTACTGCCGAGGAACAGTTTTCTTAGTTCGTTCGTTCGTTCTTTCTTTCTTTCTTTCTCTCTCTCTCTCTCTCTCTCTCTCTTTCTTTCTCTCTATTTCTTTCTCTCTCTCTTTCTCTCTTTTTCTTTATTTCTTTCTTTCCTTCTTCCTTCCTTCCTTCCTTCCTTTCTTTTCTTTTGCTTTCTTAGACTAAACAGCAGAGGGAAGAGGTAGAGGGGTGGAAGAACAGGTGGGGAGAATTACTATGTTCCAAGATACATACAAATAAAAAAATAAAAAAGCAAGGATAATTTTATAATAAAATATTTTCTGATAGTGTAGTTTCCCCATAATAAACAAAATGATTTATTATAAATATTTCTTTCTATACAGCTTGACTATTTAGGGAATAGATATTACAATATTCATAAGAAAGCTGAAAATTCACTGTAGACTGGTGTTACATTCTGGACTTAATTTCATGATCAGCTCTGGGTAGTGACTAAAAGGAGTAGAATTTACATATGCAAATCCAACTGAAGAACTAGCCAGGTATCTTGTTCAGAAAGTTCAGTTCTACTCATTGAGTACAAAAAAATTTCTCACCTAAAACGATTTTTATTTAAAAATATATTACTAAACTATCTTTATTGTTATGTTAACCTTTTGGCAATAGTATCATCGTGACTTGTTTTGGAATTTTGTATTACTTTAATTTTAAAAATTGACTAATTTCTGTTTATTTTTAGAGAAATGGGAAAATTTTAAAAATTATTGTGCTGAAAGTTGACAAAAATTTATTTACTACTGCAAAAACTTGAATAAAATAAAAGTATAATTGTCAGTGACTCATAAAATTCTCATAGGAATGTGACAACATGATATATCTCATTAATTTCAGTCATATTGTTTATCTGTATGAATGAAGATAAATTATGGGAAGTGCTATAATTTATTGCTATTAATCTTGAAAACTTAAGGACATTCTAAGAACCTGAATTGTATATTGTGTAATGAGGCTTTTTAATTTTTTATTATTGCTAATACACTAGAAAGCTATCAATTTTTCTATATTTATTTGGAATCAAATACCTTCATTCTTTTTAACTGCAAGTATTTTTTGTGGATTCCTAAGGTAGTCAAATGCAAATAGATTTAATTTTACATACTCCCAGAATTTCCTGAAAATTATGCATACCAAAATAATACAATATCATTGACAGTTAGCATTTCAAATTCTTATTATTTAAATATGATCATCTCTACACTTATCTACTATTAATAGTGTATTTCTCAATGAACATTAAGAAAATTGTTTCTTAAAATTAACAATAAATAATATCATTCATAATGTTTTCATTGATGGTCTTACAAACTAAATTCTTTTGTAGAAATTTAATAAAAAAATTTAAAAAGCAAGGAATTGTTCTGCCTTTTATTTTAAAATAGAAAAAATCTTCAAACACAAAAAAAGCACAGAACAGTGTAATAAAGCTGTATTTTCATATTGAAGAATTAAAAATATTTACATTGAAGGAGTATAATCATTGTGCTCTAGCTGATTAATTAGAATATGTACACATAATGAAAAAATCAGCAAGCCAAATGACATTATGACTCAACATTCTAGATGCAGCTCTGAAAAGGAAAAAGATTTAAACATTTTATAACAGGGCTGACATGGTGGCTTGGTGAGTAAAGACTCTGCCTGTGACATCGAAATCCTATATGGGTGCTGATTCAAGTCCAGGATGCTCCACTTCCAATCCAGCTCCCTGTTGAATCTCCTGGGAAAGCAGCAGGGGTTGTCCCAAGTGTTTGGGCACCTGCATCCTGTGGGAGAACAGGAAAAGCTCCTGGCTGGCTCCTGGCTTCCGCTTGGCCCAGCCCTGTTCGTGAGAGCCATTTGGGGCAGTGACCAGCGGATGGAAGACTCTCTCTCTCTCTCTCTCTCTCTCTCTCTCTCTCTCTTTCCCTTGCAAATAAATAGAATAAATCTTAAACGAAGAGAAAAACTATATTACTCATTTGTTTTCATTTTATTTGAAAGTGATAGAGAGAGAGTGTGTGTGTGAGAGAGAGAGAGGGAGAAATCTTATTTCAACAGATTCACTCTCCAGATGCCCACAACAGCCAAGGCTGGGACAGGCCAAAGCCAGGAGCCTGGAACTCAGGTTTCGGTCTCCTATGTGGGTAGCAAGGACTTTAATACTTGAGTTATCATCTGCTGCCTCCCCAGGGTATACAGTAGCAAGAAGCTGGATGGGAACCAGAGCTGGGACTGAAACTCAGACACTCAATATGAGATGTGGGCATCCTAAGTGGAAATTTAATCACTATGCCAAACGTCTGCCCCTAAAAAAAAAACGTTTTATACATAATTACAACATTAATTCTCTAATTTAATATGAACAATAATAATTCTCCAGGTGAATTTTTATAATTATTATACAAATTTCTTATAGACTTTAAAATAAATTCCAAAATACTCCACACACTTGGTTAATATTTATATTTCTTAGATTTCTTTATTTTTGACTACTCAAAAAACTCCTAATTTCAGTGAGATAGCTTGCAAGCATTACCAACTGTGCTTTGTTAAAGTAAAGCCAACAAGATAGATTCTCTATAGCATGATATTTGAAATAATATTGCTTTCTTTACCAAAGAATGCCAACCAACCTACCAACAAAAGTATTGACCACATTATCTACCAGGGATAAAAAAAAATTCAAAGTGATAACTAAAAGATTTGAAACAAGCAGGTTATAATGGAGGGTCTGTATACCTTTGAAAACAAATGATTCCATTGCAGACATGAGGAGTAGCTAAAGTTGCTATCTAGTGTTTATTTTTCAAATTAATTAATGTATTTATTTATTGACAGGCAGAGTGGACAGTGAGAGAGAGAGAGACAGAGAGAAAGGTCTTCCTTTTTCCGTTGGTTCACCCCCAATGGCTGCTGCGGCCGGTGCACTGCGGCCAGTGCACTGCGCTGATCCGAAGCCAGGAGCCAGGTGCTTCCTCCTGGTCTCCCATGCAGGTGCAGGGCCCAAGCACTTGGGCCATCCTCCACTGCCTTCCCGGGCCACAGCAGAGAGCTGGACTGGAAGAGGAGCAACTGGGACAGAATCCGGTGCCTTGACCAGGACTAGAACCCGGGTGCCAGCGCTGCAGGGGGAGGATTAGCCTATTGAGCCGCGGTGCCGGCGCTAGTGCTTATTTTGAGCATTATGATTTTCACATGATAACATTATTAGTCCAGAAAAGCTATCTTATGTACAAGTTTGCTAATTCATCTTGTTTCCATTTAAGTACTATATTACTGAAACTAGGTTATGCCAAAGTAAAAAATAAAATAAAAATTCAGTATTTTAATGCAATCTGATGTGGCTCAGACATCTCAAGAAAAAAAAATCCAGACCAATATCATTCAGAAGTCTATATATTAGAATCTTCAATAAAATATTTGAAAATTTATTCCAGTAAATATTTTACAAGGTACAATACATTGTGACCACATACAGTTTACCCTAGGAATAAGAAATTGATATGTTATAATGAAGCAATGTAAGTTAATACAGTAACAGACCAAAAATTAGCAAATAGTAATATAAGTAAAGATAGAAACAAGAAAGTATAGCAGAAAAGCCACATCTCAGAAACTAGTAGCTCTTACCTTTTTTTTTATTATCAATTCATGATAGACTAAGAGGTATAAGTCAAAAACCTAGAACAATTATTCTTTCCCTTCTTTCTCTTGTGAAAATTCAAGAAATGTATGTATTTATTTTATATTCAACAACTAATGACAGCCTGTTCTGGGAAAATGAGCTAAACTGGAGAAGTTGCGAGCATAATAATGTTTTCCCCTGGTACAGTCATCTGTTGATTGCCTTGGGCATATACCATGAAATACTGGATCTATTATTATAATGAAAAATTAAATGATTGTGAAGGTCACTGTTAACATTCTCTGTTACTGTGCTTGATAAACACATGTTTTATTCATCCTACAGGATCCCAGTCCATCCTTTGAGATAAGCTTGTGTATCTGAATTAGAAAGTAGAATCCATGTTAATGTTATTTGTAGTTAGATCATTTATTCTTAGTACATGAAAAACCAGCTTTTATAGAAATATATGACAGTACCCATAAAGTGTGACATGTCCTGAAACACCTTTCTTATAGGGTGGTGGTTGTGCTTGTCTTTGGTTGGAAGGTTTAAATTCACAATTAAAGACCACAGTCAACGAGAGTTAGAGCTGAGAGGCACAGAAAATCATTATCTTTTCCATCCCTCTAAATTCTCTAAGTGACCTCACTAGTAATGCTTTAATTAATAATAACCATGAAATCCCAGAGGCATTGAACCCTCTTCTCTCTGGTTTGGCTGATGTTTGGCAGAACAAGCTGTGCTTCACACTGCGGAAGGAGGTAGGTCTATGTTATCACACTCAGTGGTTAGCTGAACAGTTCTGTGTAATGCATCTTGTCTGATCAGCCAGCTCACTGCAGATGTTCTAAGGATAAGGGAGGAAGCAAAATGAATCTTGATGTGAATGGAAGGGAAGAGGGAGTGGGAAATGGGAGGGTTGCGGGTGGGAGGGACGTTATGGAGGGGGGGAAGCCATTGTAATCCATAAGCTGTACTTTGGAAATTTATAGTCATTAAATAAAAGTTAAAAAAAAAAGGGAGGAAGCATAAGAGAGCACGCAAAAACAAGCAAGTTTTTGACTCAGAAATGGCATGCTTTCACTTTTACACTTTGGCTAACACCAAATGATATCAAAACAACCACCAGAGGACAGACAAGTACTCGTTCCAAAGAGACCATGGATGGCATGGGTATGGAGAATGAGGCTAATAATTTAATCTGAAAAAATGAAAAAAATAACTTTTCCCAGGAGTACACTGAATCACATATACTGCAATACTGGTTTCTAAAAGGTATGTTTAAAATGTGTGTCTCAGTGCTGAGTTGGTGTGTGGCATGTTAAGCCCCTGCTTCAAGTACTGGTTATTCTGCTTCTGATCCAACTTCCTGTTAATATACCTGGGAAGGCAGTGCAAGATGGCCCAATAACATAGTCCCCTGATATCCGTATGGGAGACCAGCACCACATTCCTAGCCTTTGGCTTTGGCCTGTGCCTAATCTGGCTGTTGTGGTCAATTGAGGAGTGAACCATATGCTATAGGATCTCTCCCTCCCTCTTTCTCTCTCTCTCTCCCCTTTTCTCCTCTTTCAAACCTATTACTTAATTGAACAAATCTTTTAAAAATGCATAGCTCCAGCCTTATGGAAAGGTATCACTTAGCACTAGCTCAGATGTACAATAGATACTACAATTTTCTCCTGGTAACTAAAATTGTTGGCCTTGGATGTCTAGATTAAGGTCCTAACTCTTGTCACTAATGACCTGAATGGCTTAGGACAGTGGTTCTCACATATTAATATGTGTTATAATCACTGAATGGACTTGTTAAAATCGAAATTACTGGACCCTACTTCCAGCAGCTGACGTGTGTGTTTGGGTGGGGTTACCCTGCCTAAGTAGGTACCACACTCAGAAGTAATTGATTTAAGACGTTCAGAAAGTGAATCAATAATAACAATCTGATACTTGGTTTCTGTAAAGAAGGTCCCAGAATTCTATTTGCTTCATTTTCATGGCTTTCAATTTTGAAGGTAAATTGTTTTCCTGACCTTTTCTTCTTACTCCACCTTCTATTCACTCACAACAATAAATCTGAGGGGATTTTGTACTTCAGCTGACTTTGGGTGATTTACAAAAGGCGGTTTTCAATCCTTTGTGGATTTCAAATGAGCTTGTTTGCCTCATCAGCCACTGAGCAAATTTTAAAAAAGGGATCAGCCTCCATATTAATTAAGAACTTCTCATATTTAGATGCATCAACCTAAATATGATTCAATTTAGTCAACAAATATTGAGCTCCCACTCTGACCTCTTCAGCTAAATAAGAATAGAGGAAAGATAAAGAAAAGTTATCTACTAATATTTACACCTAGTAGTGAAATCCCTAATGTAGCAGACAATAACTACCACGACTAGGACATTTAATGCCTGGTAGCGAAAATTATTCGTTTCTTGAAGTGCTTTTAGGGAATGGCAAAGGACAGAAGTGGTGAGCACTTTTCAGAAAGGAATATGGAAATACGCATGGAAAAGCATGGAATGGCAGTGATAGGAATAAATTCACAACTTGTTATTCAAGTCACAGAGATAACAAACAACACCAAAGTTTATTTATAGGAGCAACATGACTTCAAATTAACAATGCATTTAAAAATACTTTCTATTATGATATTAACATAACTGAATCTAATATTTAAGAATGTTAAAAATAGAAAATATTATCTTTTATACAAGCAGATAAACCTAGCCAGGGGAAAAATATTTTTAAGGTTACAGACCAACTCAGCAAGTGAGATGGGACTGACATAAGTGATCTGTGATTCCTTCTGTGAATCTCAGGCTGATTCACTGAAAGCATTCCCGTCTTTCCCTCCCAGTGGAAAAGGGACAGTTATTTAAAATATTAATGTCAAAAGAATCTTTAATCAGTAATGCTAAGGAAAACAGAAAGGATGTTAAAAAAAGAGTTCACTTTCTTTTCTAATAGTTTTTTCTTTAAGCATATGACCATAGATATTCATAAAAGCAATCTGGTTTTTCTTATTTTAATTTTTCTGGTATGCTCTGATTTAGCCCTGCTGCACTAATTCCCATCGTATTCATAGCTGTCTGAAAAATAATATATATTTATAAAGCAAACCCATTTATTTAAAAAAAAATGGACTCTTTGTAACCTCAGATCAACATCCCCACCCCTATCCTCTGGCTCCCTCTGTAAATACTACTCTACTGTCTACTTCTATGAGTTCAAATGTTGTAGATTCCCCATGTAAGTGTTCATGCAGTACTTGTTCTCTCAGGGCCTGGCTTATTTCAGTAAACACAATATCCTCCAGGTACATCCAGATTGTTGCAAATAACACATTCTTTTTTTTCCATTTGAATAGTACTCCAACTGTATATATCTTAGTTTATTTCTATTGCTATAAAAATATATCATCGACTGGTTCTGGGGTTGGGAAGTCCAAGATCAAGGGGCTGGTAGGTTCATGTCCGAATAGAACCTGTTTCATGGAGGGTGTCTTCTCAAGGCAGCATCCTTGGAGGAAGAAAAGGAGAAGGGGAAGAAAGGCGAGAAGTTCCCCTAGGCCTCTTTGATATGGGTGTTATCCCCATTAAAGAGAAGTGGCCTTAAATATTTTTCAAAGGTCTCACCTCTTATTATCACCATCACATTGGCAATTAAACATTTACATAAAAATTTTAGGGAAATGTATTCAGATTATAGCAATATATATTCCACAGTTTCTTTATCTGTTTATAATACATATAATCATTACTTGCCAGTTAAAAATAAAATTTTAAAGATACAGTGAATAGGCCAGCGCTGCGGCTCAATAGGCTAATCCTCTGCCTGCGGTGCCGGCACACCGAGTTCTAGTCCCAGTCGGGGCGCTGGATTATGTCCCTGTTGCCCTCTTCCAGGCCGGCTCTCTGCTGTGGCCCAGGAGTGCAGTGGAGGATGGCCCAAATATTTGGGCCCTGCACCCGCATGGGAGACCAGGAGAAACACCTGGCTCCTGGCTTCAGATCAGCGCGATGCACCAGCCGCAGTGCGCCAGCCGCGGCAGCCTTTGGAGGGTGAACCAACTGCAAAGGAAGACCTTTCTCTCTGTCTCTCTCTCGCTGTCCACTCTGCCTGTCAAAAAAAAATATACAGTGAATAAAATAACATGGTATTAGAAATCTACTATACGTATGCTCCAAGTTTTGAATAAAACAGGAAACATGCATTTTTTGAGTTGACAGAAAGTACTAACGATTTAAAATATTAGATACTGAAAGGCCATTAAAGCTATTTAAGTCAAAACTCTTAACCTATACATAAGAATAATCAAAACTATAAAGGAGAAAAAAGACTCAACCATGATAACATAATCACATAGTCAATTTGTATTTTATTTGGAACTTGCCTTACATACTTTGCTTGAATTAAATTTAACAGAAAAATCATTTAGGATTTTGATACTCCCAGGCCAGTGAGACATGTAAATATGAAATGGATACAGTCTTTAGCTTACAGCCTATAGAAGACAAGTTAAGGAACATACACAAATGGTCTTGGAATGTCCTTTCACAGGGAACACAGTAGATGACAATAGTACAGAATGGAGTAAGGGATGAAATGTAAATGTTATTCACTTTCTGAGCATGGAATTAAGTAAATCTAGTAAACAGTGAGGAGAAAGATTTGGAAGTACTCTGTGCATCAGATTTGGAGGAAATATTTTAAAGACAAGTGTGAGCAAAATTATGCAGGCAAAATATTGAGGTATATACAGAAAAATAAAATACTTTCTTCTGTATAAATAGTGGGACATAGACTTTAATTAAAAATTAGACAGTATATAGATGTTGAAAAGAAATTTGCCATGTAGGAACTATATTCTTGCATCTCTCCATACCTTTGCAGTGCTATGGTTAGAAATTGAGCTCAAGGGGCCAGCACCATGGCACAGTAGATTGACCCTCCACTTGCAGTGCTGCCATCACATATGGGTGCCAGTTCTAGTCCTGGCTGTTCCTCTTCCATTCCAGCTCTCTGATCTGGCCTGGGAAAGCAGTAAAAGATGGCTCAAGTGCTTGGGTCCCTAGACCCATGTGGATGAAGGGAGGAAGCACCTGGCTCCTGGCTTCAGATCAGCGTAGCTCCAGCCGTTGCGTCCATTTGGGGAGTGAACCAGCAGATGGAAGACCTCTCTCTCTCTCTGCCTCTCACTGTCTGTAGCTCTACCTCTCAAATAAATAAATAAAATCTTAAAAAAAAGAAATTGAGCCGGCGCCGTGGCTCACTAGGCTAATCATCCACCTTGTGGCGCTGGCACACCGGGTTCTAGTCCCAGTCAGGGCGCCAGATTCTGTCCCAGTTGCCCCTCTTCCAGGCCAGCTCTCTGCTGTGGCCAGGGAGTGCAGTGGAGGATGGCCCAAGTCCTTGGGCCTTGCACCCCATAGGAGACCAGGAGAAGCACCTGGCTCCTGCCATCGGATCAGCACGGTGCTCCCTCCGCAGCGCGCTGGCCGCGGCGGCCATTAGAAGGTGAACCAACGGCAAAGGAAGACCTTTCTCTCTGTCTCTCTCTCTCTCACTGTCCACTCTGCCTGTCAAAAAAAAAAAAAAAAAAAAAAAAAAAAAAAAAAAAAAAAGAAAAGAAAGAAAAAGAAAAAAAAAAAGAAATTGAGCTCAATAAACCTCTTACTAATTCAGTCAACATGTTTGTCCTTTGTTTAGGTTTTTCACTTTGTTGTCCAAAGCTGTGATTCTGCCATTTGATAAGAACTATATCAAATGCACTAGGTTAGGTTATGAGACCATAAGGATTTATATGATATGGCTCCTTTCCTAGAGGAACCTGTAGTTCTTTGAGGAATTGTCCAATGGACAGCTGTATAAGAAAGCTGTATAATAAAATAGTTAAAATAGGTAGGTGGGTAGGTAGAGAGAGAGAGAGAGAGAGAGAGAGAAATTGATTAATTTACAGAGAGACAGAGACAGAGACAGAGAGAAGCATTCCCATCTCCCAGTTCAGTCCCCAAATGCCTGCAACAGGCAGGGCTTATCCATGCTGAAGACAGGATCTGAGGATTCAATTCAGATGTCTCAATTCCTTGGGCCACCATCCACACTGCCTCCTGAGGTCCACATTGGAAGGAATCTGTAATTAGAACTAGATTTACAATTGGACCGCAAGTACTCTGAGGTGATATTGACATCTTAATTGCTAGCTTAAATGCTTGCTCCAAAATACAATTTAATACAAACTAAAATATGCAGCTTTGTATGGGCAGCTGAGAAACTATTACTTTTTCCTGGACAACTTCCCATAGTATGCTATGTCTAAGATAATGAATGAAGAAGGAAGGAATAGGAGTTTTCCAATTGGATAAATGGGGAAGAACATCCCAACAGTGTTTGTAAAGGGGCTTGTATTTACGGCCAATTGAAGATAGCATAGTATATACAATTATGATGATGCTAAGTAGCTAACTACCAATAGTGAGGAAGTGTTAGGAATATGTGTATACTTCCCTGAGGCAAAAGGACTGTTGTTTCTCTTAGCATTCCTGTAGGAAAGAAATGTACAGAGAAACAAGGATCAGTAAAGGCACACTTTCTGTGGTAGAATGAGAAGGTTATGTCAAGATGGCCGCTGGCAACGGAAACTGCCTAGCAACAGGCTATGATTGGATGGATTCGGAAAACGCATGACAATGGAGCCTGACTGGCAATAGGCTGTGATTGGTTAGGGCATAGACCGCCCTTTGACTAGATTGGTTGCCTTGGCTATTTAAGCTGCTGTACCAACGGAAATAAATGAGTCTGCAGGCTGCTCGCCTCTGGACTGCTTTCACCCGACTCCCAGGGTCTGTGTGGTGACTCTGCAACTCTTGCCCCCACCACACTCCTCCTCTTAGAATGAATCCACAGCAACATCTGGCACCCAACGTGGCTGAGAGAGATACAGCGTGTTGGACTCGGTGAGGTCCCCCCTTGATTTTGGCAAGTAGGCCCCTCGGTGTTTTGGGTGCTGTTTGGTTCTGTGAGGGTGAGCACAGAACCCCCTCCTACACCCCTTTCCTTGTCCTTGTCTTCAGTCTAAGTGACCCCAGGTTAGGCACACACCGCCCAGAAGTGTAACATTGCTTCTCAGATCCTCCTTTTACTTTTGGTTCGCTTGGCAAGTTCACATAAGGGACTGATCATCCCAGAATTTGGAACCAAGTCATTTTCCCTCACTTGAGAGAGGTGACACTCTAGAGACACTGTGTGAGCATACGGCCTTGACCTAACAAATCAAGGAATTCCCTCACTAAGCACAGGATCTGATACACCACTGCTTGTCTAACGTAGGGAACCCCCTGCATAACGCCATCAGCCACTGAGGTGCTAAGAATTTGTTTTGTTATGGCAGCAGTGTTGTGTGTGTCTTTCCTTTGGCTAGAGTTGGCATGGTGTGCTGCTCTTAAACACTCAAACATGGAAAAGATACCCCCCTCTCAGAAGCGCACACATATTACCAAACATAATGAATCTGTGAGTGATAAGAGCCTGTCACTGCAGGCCTCTGCCTCACAGGCAACAGTTGACGACTTAGGGAGAGAGAGCTCCAACAATGAAAATGACATGACAGCAGATTACACAGCAATGCTTAAGTTAGCCACCCCCTAAATACCTGTGGGTTAATCTTAGACGACCTTGAGGCAATAACCCATGCAAGGTCATCCCATCCGCACCCAATGAGGATCCTCACATTTGTGGCAGTCCCCAGGCACCCCAGGCTCTCAGGGCAGCTGCTAGACTGCATCCCACCCATATGTTTGCCGTTAATGTAGGAGTGGATGCAGAATTAAGGCCCTGGGTTCCAACACCCATAAATGCCCTTACTATGCTAAAAAAGGCTTCTCATGGTTCAGGCTCCAACTCTCCCAACTTTGAGCAGGTGCTCACACATGGGCAGCGAACCTTCAAACTCATTTTGACTGGGTTACACTGCTCAAAGCATGTTTGTCAAGGGCACAGTTCTTACAGTGGAAAGACTCCTATGAGGAAGAGGCTGAAACTGTGGCAAGAAATAATGCTGCCTATGGAATTGCAGTAAACTTTGATATGCTTACAAGCCACGGCACCTACAAATATCCTCATGAACAGGCCCACATTGGAGTAGTTGCCTATTTTGATCAGGTCAGAGATTTGGCACTTAGAGCCTTAAAAAATATAAATCCTCCTAATTATAGTCAGCTCTTTAGAAACCTAGTTCAAGGCCCAGGAGAATGGTTCCCTGATTTCCATGCCAGAGTCTTGGAGGCAGTAGAGAAAAGATTACTGCCTGGTCCTGATCAAGACAATCTGGTCAAACAATTAGCTTGGGAAGGTGCTTCCAAAGAAGCAAAAGCTGCAATTGCCCCAGTCCATAATGAAGACATTTCTAAATGGATAGTAGCTACAAAGGAGGCAAACCATGCTGATACACCCATACAAGCCCTAACTGCAGCCATTAACAAACTGAACACAAAGAAGTCTAATGATCCTCCGATTTGTTGGAGATGTCAGGAAACGGGACACCTACGGCAAAACTGCCCAAATACTGAAAGATGGTATAAGCCCAAAACACTGTATCCCAGATGTAAAAAAGGCTTTCACTGGGCAAAAGATTGCAAGACCAAGCCTTTAAACTCCCAGAGGGGCGGCCCTCAGCCCAGCAAGTAAGAGAGAGTCCCACCACAATTAACTGGTGGATGCCTATCTTCAACCTGAGGCCAAAATTGACCCTATATTTAGATGACATTGTCTTTGTGGGTTTAACTGATACGGGGGTAGATGCCACTGTCTTAAAAGCTAGGGACACAAGAAAAATACAACATTGGAAGAAAGCGCCCAGGCCCAACCTCCAAGGCGTTGGAGGATTAAAATTGGCTGATCAGGCCATCACGTTCGTAACATGGTGAGATGACAATGGAGATACGGGAACCATCATTCCACTAATTGCTTAGGTTTCCATGACCTTATGGGGGAGAGATGTGCTCTCACAAATGCAAGCGGCCCTTACTATGGATCACAAATCTGCACAAGCCAACAGCTTTAATGGAGAGCCTACAAGTAAGATTCACCCCCAATTCTATGGGCCACTACTCACCTCATACAAAAGCCAGACCCAATCCCCATTGAATGGGAAAAAACAGGAAACATCTGGGTAGAGCAGTGGCCAATATTACAACCCAAGCTTGGCATCCTTAGAGAATTGGTACAGGAACAATTGGAAAAGGGACACATAGAGCCCTCCACTGGCCCTCACAATATGCCCATTTTTGTGATACCAAAGAAACAGGGAAAATATAGGCTACTACAGGATTTGAGAGCCATCAACAAAATCATAAAAAAGATGGAAATATTCCAGGCTGGCATCCCCCATCCAGGGGCCATTCCTAACAGACACCACATAGTTACCATTGATATCAAAGATCGCTTCTTTTCCATTCCCATTGCGGAGCAGGATAAGGCCTACTTCACTTTTACAGTATGGGAGCCTAATTTCCAGCTCCCCGCAAAAAGATTTCAGTGGACAGTACTCCCACAATGCATGAAAAATAGCCCTGCCATTTGCCAAAGATACGTTTTCTCATGCGATCAGCACACTTAAAGATCAGTGCTTGGTCATACATTATGTGGATGATATCTTACTTGCTCATTAGAATGTGGCAGCTCTGAAGGCCTGCCTAAATGATATAGTAAGAAATTTACAATTCCTGGGTTTGTCTATTGCCACAGAAAAGGTATAACATTTTCCTCCTTTTCAATTCTTGGGTTATCAAATCTCCTCCCATATATCTCCAATGGGCCCAAACCTAAAAGTCAAGTATAAATACTCACTTAATGAACTTCAGCAACTATGCAGCCAAATCAATTGGCTGAAGCCCTTACTTCCCCTAACACCTGCAGAGCTCAGACCGCTATTTGATTTACTAAGAGGAACAGCCCTTCTTCAAAAATCACATTGACACCAGCAGCCAAATCCACTATAGAAAAGATCAACACCCAGTTGTCAAATTTAAAAACCTTAGAAAAGACCCTCAGGTACCTCTATTTGCCATAACCATATCTACCCTCAAGGCCCCCTTAGGAGTTAGTTGGCAATAACACGGACCACTTTTTTAGGTGCATATAGCCTGGAACGAGTGTCGTAAAATAGTTAACAAAGTAGATGCCATCCTTATGATGGGACTTAAATTAAGATATTATGCCAATAAGATATTTAACACAGAGCCAGACATAGTGGTCCTACCCCTATCACAATTAGAACTATCCACATTGATGCAGAATAGCACGCTCTTTCAAACTTTAATGATAAATTTCCCAGGACAGGTTGACAAACACCTGCCAGCGGACAGGCTACTCCAGACGTTACAAACCTTAGAAATAGACTATACCCATGGCACCGTGTGCATTTACAGATGCCAACAAGTCACTGTTTGGAATCCCTTTCACTATCAATTTTCTTATTTTTGATTCCCAAGGGATCAGTCCAGCTTATAAACACTGGAAATCCTTTCCATCCCAGAACCCAGCCCCTATGGTTAGGTGGAAAGACCCCCTGACTGGAGAATGGAAGGGACTACACCCTCTGCTAACCAAGGTTTGAGGATATACTTGTGTCTTTCCAGAGAATGTGGGACAGCTCATTTGTGCACCAGCCAGAAACATCAAGCCTGCAACTGACAGTCAACCAGAATCAGCTGAACAAGACTGAGAGCCTGCCTTGTTAGCAGACGCACCTGCCTTGTCCTACCTTGAGAAACTGCCCATAGACACATCCGCTACTGTTTTATACCCCACTAGCTCTGGTCAACCTCTCAAATGGCCCACAGCCTGTGTACAGTCATGCCATTCCTGATTGCTATTGTTTCTCATTCCTACCCCCATTTGAGCAAGCACTCCTGTGGTCTCCCATTTTGAGCGCTGGTTAGTCAATAACAGGTAAGATCCCCTGGGGGACAACCTAAGACAGACACAGTCATGTACATGGAAATAGGGTCAACAATGATATGGCCAAGAATCATGCCTCCCATTGCTCAAAAATAAACAAAAAGGGGGAAACGTGATGGAATGAGAAGGCCATGCCAAGATGGCCACTGGCAACAGAAACTGTCTGGCAAGAGGCTGTGATTGGATGGCTTACAAAACCACATGACAATGGGGCCTGCCTGGCTACAGGCTGTGATTGGATGGTTTCCAAAACCACATGACAATGGGGCCTTCCTGGCTACAGGCTGTGATTGGATGGTTTCAGAAAACACATGACAATGGAGCCTGACTGGCAACAGGCTGTGATTGGATGGATTCGGAAATTGCCTGGCAACACGCTGTGATTGGTTAGGGCATAGACTGCCCCTTGACCAGATTGGCTGCCTTGGCTATATAAGCTGCTGTACCAACTGAAATAAATAAGTCTGTGGGCTGCTCACCTCTGGCCTGCTTTCACCCAACTCCCAGGGTCTTTGTAGTGACTCCACGCCTCTTGCCCCCACCAAGCTCCTCCTCTCAGAATGAATCCACAGCAACAACTTTCTTGTTAGGTCTTTTTTTTTTTTTTTTTTTTTTTTTTTTTTTTTTTTTGACAGGCAGAGTGGACAGTGAGAGAGAGAGACAGAGAGAAAGGTCTTCCTTTGCCGTTGGTTCACCCTCCAATGGCCGCCGCGGCCGGCGCGCTGTGGCCGGCGCACCGCGCTGATCCGATGGCAGGAGCCAGGAGCCAGGTGCTTTTCCTGGTCTCCTGTGGGGTGCAGGGCCCAAGCACCTGGGCCATCCTCCACTGCACTCCCTGGCCACAGCAGAGGGCTGGCCTGGAAGAGGGGCAACCGGGACAGAATCCGGCGCCCCGACCGGGACTAGAACCCGGTGTGCCGGCGCCGCTAGGCGGAGGATTAGCCTAGTGAGCCGCGGCGCTGGCCTTTGTTAGGTCTTTGACTCCATGCTCTAGTACTCTATAATGCTCTTCTGTATTATACACATTAAGTGATTCATTTACCTGGCCTAAGAACTGAATCATTTTCCCACCCAATATGTTCAGACCAGAATATTAGCATTTACCCACAACTAGATAAAACACCATGCCTGCTTTCACTAGAGGAATAGAAACAGAGAACAATAGAGAACCCAAAGGAAGCCCTCTGCCCATGTGTTGCTGTTGATTTCTTAACAATGTTGCAGTGGATTCATTTCTGAGAGGAGGAGCGTGGTGGGGGCAAGAGGCGTGGAGTCACCACACAGACCCCGGGAGTCAGGTGAAAGCAGGCCTGAGGCAAGCAGCCCACAGACTCGTTTATTCCAGTTGGTACAACAGCTTATATAGCGAAGACCAGCCAATCCGGTCAAGGGGCTGTCTATGCCCCAACCAATCACAGCCTGTTGCCAGGCAGTTTCCTAAGCTATCCAATCACAGCCTGTTGCCAGTCAGGCTCTTGTTGCCAGGCAGTTTCTGAAAACATCCAGTCGTGGCCTGCTGTCAGTCAAGCTCTGTTGTCATGTGGTTTCCAAAACCATCCAATCACGGCCTGTTGCCAGGCAGTTTCTGTTGTCAGCAGCCATCTTGGCATGACCTTTTCACCTCAGTGGCCATCTTGATATGAACTTTTCACCTCATTCCACCACACCCATGGTTTAGCACTGAGCTCACCAACACAGTCTGCCCTTGTGGTTCTATGCAGAGGGTCATTCCCCTGCCTAGATGGGCACAAAGGAAGAAGAGAGAATCTTTGGAAAACAGAAGGATCCTGGCTTGCAGGAGCCCATGACACTTAGTGAAGCTGCATAGGAGGTAGGAACTGCTTATCTTTGGCTTTGATCCACTCTTCATTTACCTTGAAATAATCAGATTTGTTTTTTAAAAAGAACACTCAGGTACCAATGTGGAGGTTAAATAGTTTTAAAAGTATAGCAAGCTATAGGGACTTCTGTAAGAAATATTTGAAATAGTCAGTAATGTCACTCAGGACACTTTTTGTCAAGAGGGTTGCAAACATTACTTATCAGGCTAGAGTACCGCAAGCTGGTATCTCTGGGGATTGTTAGCCCCATGCAGCCTCATGAACATATTCAAAGGTTTAGCATATGAGACCATCATGCCACCTCTAATTTAATGCATCACAAAATTAAATTGTTGCAAAAATCTATTGACATTTACTGTAAATGCGACTTTGTAGAGAGCCTTCAAAATTTAATTGCCCATGATCTAGTTTGTTCTTACTGCTTAACTGAATATTCAAAATTGGAGTGAGTTTGAAAATTAGAATACACATTTTATTCTTAGGTGCCTTTAGTTTTTCTTTTAAAAAGAAAAATAACAAAAACTAAATTCACTATTTATTTGCCAAAGTTCCAATGTATAATAAACATTTTTATAATAAATCAATAAATCTTATTCCTTCATCAATTTTATCCTATATCTGAATAATTCAGTTATTTTTAGCATTCAAAGTTGTAAATCACCACTATCTAATTTCAGAATATTTTCATTACCCTGAAACAAAACCTGTACCCATTAGCAGTCATTATTAATTTGCTCCCCCCCCAGTGGCCCAGACAACCTCCAATCTACTCAGTGTCTCTCTGATTTTGCATATAATGAATGTTTCATATAAATGAAATAGAGCAATACGTGACCTTTTTTTACCTGATTTCTTTTACTAAGAATAAAGTTTTCAAGGTTCATCAGTATTTTAGCATATAGCACTATTTTATTCATTTCTTAATAATATTATATTTGTGTGGGCATGACACATTTTGATTATTCATTTATCAGATGGGCATTTGGGTTGTGTCCATTTTTTAAGCTTTTATTTCTTTATTTGAGAGGCAGAGTTATAGACAGAGAACGGGAGAGACAGAGAGAAAGGCTTTCCATCCTCTGGTTCACTCCCCAAATGGCTGCCACGATCAGAGCAGGGCAGATGGGAAGCCAGGAGACAGGAACTTTCCCCAGATCCTCCATGTTGGTGCAGGAGTCCAAGAACTTAGACTGCCTTATGCTATTTCCCAGGCCATAAGCAGAGAGCTGGATTAGAAGAGGAGCATCTGGGACATGAACCAGCACTCACTGAGTTAAAGTAGAAGTGTGTCTTAGACTTTGGATATTCCAACTTGTTTCAGATCTATTATTTCGTTCTACGTTTTCTTGCCAGCTTCTCCCTCTATTGCATTAACATTTGCATATATGTATATGTAAGTGTACATTGCTTTAGTAGACATGATAGCTATATTTCAAATCCTGAGTTGGGGATTTAGTAAACACTGACTGTGACATTTATCTTTATACTAGGGTCCTCAGGTTTTGCAACTTAAAATCAAAAGCCCTCTTCGGTCCTGCGCCGTGGCTCACTTGGTTAATCCTCCACCTGCGGCACTGGCATCCCATATGGGTGCCGGGTTCTGGTCCCTGTTGCTCCTCTTCCAGTCCAGCTCTCTGCTGTGGCCCAGGAGTGCAGTGGAGGATGGCCCAAGTGCTTGGGCCCCTGCATGCACATGGGAGACCAGGAGGAAGCACCTGGCTCCTGGCTTCAGATCGGCGTAGTTCCAGCCATAGCGGCCATTTGGGGGGTGAACCAACGGAAAAAGGAAGACCTTTCTCTCTGTCTCTCTCTCTCTGTCAGATAAATTAAAAAAAAATTTATAAAGCCCTCTTCATCTTACAATATTGTAGGATTTTGGTAAACAAATCTCAGTGCTATCAGCATTAAAGTTGTTGGAAGTTTTGTTACCTTATACATGCTTTCTGTTGCATCTTATTACCTCATCATGGAATTAGAAAAGTAAAGGAATCAAGACCATCTAAAGATATATCTTCTTCTTGTTATAAAAATCTATGAATAAATGATTCTTTTTACTCTTGCTGTTGCTAAGCAGGAAACTTTGACACTCAACTAGCATTTTAGGGTGTCATGAGAGCAAGATAATTTTGAGAGCCACCAGAAATTGGGATGTCATTGAAATTTAAGTCATTTGCTTTGAATGAGGTTTTTTTTTTTTTTTTTTTTTTTTTTGACAGGTAGAGTTATAGACAGTGAGAGAGAGAGAGAGAGAGACAGAGAGAAAGATCTTCCTTCTCTTGGTTCACTCCCCAAATGGCTGCCACTGCTGGCACTTAGCTGAGCCGAAGCCAGAAGCCAGGTGCTTCTTCCTGGTCTGCCATGTGGGTGCAGGGCCCAAGCACCTGAGCTGTCCTCCACTGCCCTCCTGGGCCACAGCAGAGAGCTGGACTTGAAGAGGAGCAACCGTGATTAGAACCCAGTGCCTGTATGGGATGTTGATGCCACAGGCGGAGAATTAACCAAGTGAGCCACAGGGCCAGCCCCTGTATGAGAGTTTATAAAGCACAGAAAAACAAATGAAAATGGTTAGTTTATATTCAGGTTAACTCTAAGTTTTTAAACATTTTAAAGAAAAACTTCATAAATCTCGCAGCAGTAATTAACTTAGGTTATACCTGTGACACAGAAATAGTTAATTCACTTCAATTGTTTAAAATATAGATAATGCAGAAATTTGTTTTTATGACACCAGAAAGTTTGAATGTCATGCATGGATTGATTTTCCTTTTCCATCTTTAAGTAGATTTGCCATACTTAGAGGGAAAATGAATTTTGCTATCTTTTTCAGTGGAAAATGTAGTCTTTCAGAATCCTCATCTCAATGCTGATAGAATTAAACCATATTGGAAAGAATTGATTAAACATTTTAATTAATGAAAATTAGAAAATATATGAATCTACATTTTGACACATTGAAAATTGTAAAAATGATCTCCATAAGAATAAGCAGAAACATCTGTTCTCTAGGTTGCTAAAATATATGGATGATAGAATATAAGAAAAAGTCTTGACTTCATAATGTCACACATTTATACAGTTTGCTCACTTTAGTTTTTCTTTTGAAGTTTATTATTTACAGACTTGAAACCCACCCAAAGGAGATGTTGTACAATGAATTTCATTTTTGTAAGTACCATGAGTAATAGTAGAAGTGAATATTGCACAATGATAAAAATTTTAGCAACTAAAAATAAAAGCCAAAAATATTAAAAATATCATATAGCAAGCATCATATTAATGGCAGACTATTGAAAGCTTTTCCTCTGAAACAGTAAGATCAGCAGTAAGAACCAGTTTTTAAAAAGATTTATTTATTTCAAAGGCAAGGTTATAAAGAGGGAGATACAGAGAAAAAGCTAGAGAGATCTATCTGACAGTTCACTGACAAATTGGCTGTAACAACCAGGGCTGGGTCATGCCTAAGTCAGGAGCTTCTTCCAGGTCTCCCACGTGGATGTAGAGACATAGGCACATGGGCCATTTTCTCCTGCCTTTCCAAGCACAACAGCAGAGGAGCTGGATCAGAAGTGGATCAGCTGGTACTCCAATCTGTGCCCATAAGGGATACCTTCACAACAGCTTAGCCCTGTATGCCACAATGTGCTTGAGAACCACTTTTTAACTCTTCTTTAAAGGTTCTAGTGACTACAACTAGAAAAGGAAATAATAAAAGACATAAGCATAGAAAAGGAGAAAACATTGCTATAATCTATAGATTATATTCTTTTGGATGTATGAAATAAAAAAAATTACAATCTGTGTATCAGAACTAATGAGTGAATGTATAAAAAAGTTTCTAGACATAAAGTTGGTCAAAGTTAATTACAGAAGAGTTGCAAAAAGAGTACCAAAACATAATTAGATAAGGGGAATACGTGTTAGTGTTCTACTGCACAGTAGGGTGACCACAGTTTAAAAAAATAATCTATTAGATTTTTAGAAGGCAGGGATTTGAAGGCTTCCAACAAAATGAAATGGTACATATATAAGAAGATGGAAATAATAATTAACTTGATTTGATCATTATATGTTGTATACCTGTATCAAATAAACATACTACCAAATAAATATGTACAATTTATACACACACACACACACACATATATATATATATATAAATTTAAAAAGATATGCAAGATCTCAGGGCCCAAATTAGTGGCAAAAAAGGATAACTGCAGGGGCCAGTGCTGTGCGGCAGTGGGTTAACACCCTGGCCTGAAGCGCTGGTATCCCACATGGGCACCTGTTCTAATTCCGGCTGCTCCTCTTCCAATCCAGCTCTCTGCTATGGCCTGGGAAAGCAGTACAAGATGGCCCAAATCCTTGGGCCCCTGCACCCGCGTGGGAGGCCTGGAAGAAGCTCCTGGCTTCAGGTGGGTGCAGCTCTGGCCGTTGCGGCCTTCTGGAGAGTGAACCATTGCATGGAAGACATCTCTCTCTCTCTCTCTGCCTCTCCTCTCTCTGTGTAACCCTGACTTTCAGATAGATAGATAAGTAAATCTTAAAGAAAAGGATAACTGCATTCAGCTACAGTGATAATGCCTTTTAAAAATTAAGAACTGGGCATTACTAAAATAAAAGCACTTAAGAATACACTTCACAAATGCTGTGCATGAATATTTCCAGAAAACTACAAAATATTATATACAAAAATGAAAGAGAATCCAAAGAAATGTAATGCATTACTATGTTTATGCATTAGAAGACATAATGTATAAAAATGTCAGTTGCCCACAATTTGATCCCGAAACTAAACATAAATTTATCAATCAGAAGCCTAGAATTAGACAGTAGAATAGTGCTTACAGATAGAACCTGATGATGATTTCAGGTAGACACAGACTCGTAAACAGGACTTGCAAAATTCAGTAGCCAAAAAATTACATATGAATTCAACAAATTACAGTGAGGTCTTGTATCTGTTCATTCAAAGGCAATTCCTTAAAAACTAGAAAAGGGAAAAGGGAAACATTTGCAATATATATATATATATATATACATATATATAAACATATTATAAATTTCTTAGGTCACAAGTATATAAGTCAAAGCAAAAGCTAAAAGTAACCAAGGAGAAAAATAAGCAAAGGATTGAGAAGTAATTTTACAGTAGATGTGTAAATGAAAAGATATTCAATATTTAATGTTCAAGAAATGCAACATAAAACCAGAATGCAATAATAATTACAACTACCAAAATGCATTGATTTTACAAAGAAAAAGACATTAACCATTAGTCATGTTATGAACAACCGGGAATCTTTTCCCCTGCTCGTTAAAGGGATCAGTTTGTACATTGTGTAAAACTGTACAACTCCCTGAAATCTAGGAACTTCTTGTGTAGGTATGTATACAATATGCATTCATCTTTTTCATTGCTGTGGTGAAATATCTAAAACAAGGTATTATGAATGGAGGAGATTTATTTCTGCTTGGGAAGCTGGAAGTTCTCAAGCTAAGATCAGGTAGCTTCACTGGTTGGCTGTTTGCTGAGACTACAAGAGGGTGATGAGGCAATGATGAACCATGTGCGGAGGAAGGATCACATGAGGTTTCAGCAATGCTGATTTCAAAAATGTACATGATGGCACTGGCATTGGGGATTAGCAGATAAAGCTGCCTCCTCAAATGTTGACATCCCGTATAGGCACTGGTTTGAGTTCTGGCTCCTCCACTTCTGATTCATCTCCCTGCTAATAGACCTGGGAAAGCAGTGGAAGATGGCCCAAGTCCTTGGGCCCCTGCACCCATGTGGGAGACCTGGAGGAAGCTCCTGGCTCCTGGCTTGAGACCAGCCAGCTCTGGCTGTTGCAGTCATTTGGGGAGTGAGCAAATGGGTGGAAGACCTCTCTGTAACTTCACCTTTCAAATAAATAATTTAAAAAAAAGTACATGAATGCTTATAGTAACACTCTTTGTTAAAATATATGCCAAAACTGCTGTATAAAACATGAACATGTATATACAGCACCTCTTTTATAATCTCATTTATGGCACAAGATTTTGAAAATATTTAAAAAATAACTCATTTTAAAGCTTTTAACACTTATTTTGTCCTTATGCAGATATGATTAGAGTGAGCAGACTATCCAAGAGGTTCTGAGTCTGCACTTACTCTAATTTTATTGTCTTTATTAAATTTGAGGATTCATCTCTTAAGTGGGTTGTTTGTTTTGTTTTTGTGGAGTTTCTTGATCTCTTTGTAGATTCTGGTTATTAACCCTTTATCTGTTGCATAGTTTGCAAATATATTTTCCCATTCTGTCGGTTGTCTCTTCACTTTCCTGTTTCTTTTGCAGTACAGAAGAGATGGGCCAAGGACCTCAATAGACATTTTTCAAAAGAGGAAATCCAAATGGCCAACAGGCACATGAAAAAATGTTCAAGGTCACTAGCAATCAGGGAAATGCAAATCAAAACCACAATGAGGTTTCACCTCACCCCAGTTAGAATGGCTCACATACGGAAATCTACCAACAATAGATGCTGTCGAGGATGTGGGGAAAAAGGGACACTAACCCACTGTTGGTGGGAATGCAAACTGGTCAAGCCACTATGGAAGTCAGTCTGGAGATTGCTCAGAAACCTGAATATAACCCTACCGTTTGATCCAGCCATCCCACTCCTTGGAATTTACCCAAAGGAAATGAAATTGGCAAAGAAAAAAGCGGTCTGCACCCTAATGTTTATTACAGCACAATTCACAATAGCCAAGACCTGGAACCAACCTAAATGCCCATCAATGGTAGACTGGATAAAGAAATTATGGGATATAATATGGCATATTATATAGTCATGAAAATGGCAAGTTTCAGTTATGTACAACATACACAATTCTAACAAATAAAATATGACCGAAGAGAAGGCAATTGCAAAAGAGTAAACACTGTTTTTCTTTATATAAAATTATGTTGAAAATCAAGATTGTTAATCTTTTGCACTGTACTAACTGGCAGGGAAAACTTATTAGTGGCTCTTAATGCTGTGCATCTTAATGTAGGTACTGATTATATATCTGCTTAGCTTATGAAAAAAATGATTTTATATTTAAGACTTCCCTACATTTCCCTATTATACTATAATAGAAGTACCTTTTTCTAAAAGATTTATTTATTTTATTCAAAAGAGTTACAGAGAGACAGAGAGGGAGAGGCTGAGAGAAATCTTCTGCCCATTTGTTCACTCGCCAAATGACCTCAATGGCCAGAGCTCTGCATCTGAAGCCTGGAGCCAGGAGCTTATTCGGGATCTCCTTTGTGGGTACAGGGCCCAAGAGCTTGGACTGACTTCCGCTGGTTTCTCAGGTATGTTAGCAGAGAGCTGGATTGGAAGTGGAGAAGCAGGGACATGAACTAGTCCCTCCATGGGATGTATGTGCTACAGGCGGTGTCTTAATCCATTATGCCACAGTGCTGGCCCCTAGAAGGGTATTTTAAAATGATCTAGCTGCATGAAGAATATGCATTAGAAATGTCATCACCAATGCGTGCCTTTATCCATATAATTCTAACTTTTAAAATAATTTCTTAAGATAAATTATCAACAGTGATTTTCTAGATGGAAGACGTAAATGATATTGAACTCTTCATGACAATATTACCTGACTATTCTTCAAAAAGAAAAATGTCTTTCAAACTTACATCATAAAGAATGTAGTTACATCTCTTTAGCCTTATATTTATTTGATTTTATTATATTTTCTGTTATGAAATGAAATCTATTATTTTTAAAATTTTATTTAACTTTACATATTGGCTTACTCTTTATTTTTGGAAGAATTATTCATATATTTTCATAAATAGGCTATGAATTTAGCCCCACGTTTAAATTCCAGTCTGCAAAAATATCCCTGCCCTCATCTTCCAACAGAAGGTGTACACTGTGTCACACAGTTCTCAGATAGTCATAAACTGTGAAGTAATCTGATATATGTAATTATTAGTTCCTACCTGCTGAGTCAGAGTTCATTAGAGAACACATTAGGGGGCTTCACGTCTCTCACTGATTGTGTGTGAAACATCTATGAACTTTAATGGGATTTCCATGCACAGTCAAGAGATTTTCAATAGGCAAATTTAAAAATAGCCATTTTCCAACTGCAGTGATCCACTGCAGGTTTTCCACTTGTATGGAACTCTAGGGGATGAGAATCATTTAGCCTTTGACTTCATTTAGCACAGTATACCCACAGGAAAGCTTTATGGAAAAAAGTGTGTTTGCTGTCTTGTATTGCTGCTTACACAAACAGAGTTATGCTTGCATGCTCAGTTTCTTAGGTTATAATATTTTTCAGCTTTTATTATCGAATTTTTATGCACTTGCATAGAAAGGAAAAATTGCTTTTATAATTGAAATAAGACTCAAGTTTTCCAGAAATCTTGTATTTTAATCAAATAATTTTTATATGTCTGATTAAAAGTGTTACAGAAAAAAAGGAAAGCTTAATTCTTTCTCCCTGGGCATCTAGATACTGGTCTTTGTGTTGGCTAAGGAGCTGGCCAAAAAATCTGGGCCTCCAACCTGGCTTTCTCATTTTCAGTGTGATCGTTGGTGGTTGTCCAAGAAGGTCATGATTTCTCTGTCCCTCCTTTTGTTCACCAGTGGCTCTCCTTAGCAAAGACAAGGGCAGGAACAGTGGAATGTATCTTTTGGACAAAAAGGTGCAGCACCACATGCAATTATCCAAAGTTTTAAGAGGCACAAGTTTTTAGAGAAATAAAACTAATGGTTTTGCATGCTTAAATTTTTAAGATGAGTTCATGAAAGAATTTTGTAAGTGCTCACATAATAAAAGTATATTCAATCAGGTAGTCACAATAGACTTATAGATTGCTTGTTCTCTAATTCTTTGATATGCATCAGAATCACTTATAGGGTTTATTAGAAAACAGTTTCTGTTTTATTAGGTCTACCTGAAAATTTGCAATTCTAATAAGATTTTAGTTAATGCTGATGCCTGTAGTCTTGAGGTTTCACTTGGAGAACCCCTGAGACAGACAAAACATTTGTACAAAAATAATTGACAGCCTCACTTCTATTCAAGAAACCCTATTGCATGCAAGTTTTGAATGCATTTATACATTGGGACAGACATTTGGTGCAGCAACTTAGACACTGCTTGGGATACCTGGATTCCATACTGGGTTCAAATCCTGGCTTCACTCCTGATCCCAGGTTCATGCTACTGTACATCAGATGTTGGTTCCCGTACTTGGATCTTGCCACTCATTTGGGAGACCCAGATTGAATTCTGGGCTTCAGGTTGGCATAGCCCTGACTATTGCAGGCATTTGGGGAGTCAACCAGCAGTTGGAAACTTTTCTCTATCTGACTCTATCTCTCTGCATATAAATAAAAAGAAAGTAAATAAATAACAATTTTTAAAAGAAAAATCTTATATTAATTTTATTTTGCTTTTTAAAGTCATGTTATGACACAAAATTAAGCTCTCATTAGATGTAACCACCTGATCTTGAACTTCCCTACTTCCCAAACTTTGAGCTAAATAAACAATTTTACTTTATTAAAGAATGCATTTAATAGTTTAATAGGTTTTTTTTTTCTTTGGTAATCAGTGTGACCACACTTCATGTGTACTTGTACATAGCATTGGAGATGGGCTCCTATAATGACTCTCCAGGGAAACAATTTCTAGTTGCCTCCCTCCATTTAGCCCCTATTTTTCTCTTCATCCCATATCTCTATTGTTTCTAGCCTCGTTATTCCTTGTAGTCATTTCTCTGACTCCTACCCCCTACCCCACATATTCTTCACATACACAATGCTTTTTCATTTTACATTTATTTATTATATTTATTTAAAAGGCATAAAGACAGGGAGATGTAGAAAGGGACGGAGATATATCTCCCATCTATTGGTTCATTACCTAAATACTCAGTTGAAACTGAATAAACAGTTGGGGCTGACACCAGGACCCTGGAACCAATTCAGGTCTTCTACTTGGGTGGCAGAGAACCATCATCGCTGCTTCCTAGAGTGTGCATTATCAAGAAGCTGGAATCAGAAGCGAAGTCAGAATTTGAACACAAGCACTCTGATATGGGAGGTAAGGGTTTCAAATGACATTTTTTTTTCTTTTGACAGGCAGAGCTAGACAGTGAGAAAGAGAGACAGAGAGAAAGGTCTTTCTTTTTCCGTTGGTTCACCCCACAAATGGCTGCTACAGCCAGTGCGCTGAGCTGATCCGAAGCCAGGAGCCAAGTGCTTCCTCCTGGTCTCCCATGTGGGTGCAGGGCCCAAGCACTTGGTCCATCCTCCACTGCCTTCCCAGGCCACAGCAAAGAGCCGGACTGGAAGAGGAGCAACTGGGACAGAATCCTGTGCCCCAACTGGGACTAGAACCTGGGGTGCCGGCGCCGCAGGCGGAGGATTAGCCAAGTGAGCCATGGCGCCAGCCACAAAATGGCATCTTAAGCAATATAGCAATTGCCTGCACTTTGCATGCAGAGCGTTTAACATTTTTCTGTCTGTCTGAATGATGCAGTGCCTTCTCTATTTTCTCAACAAGGTCACTACCAAATAGAATGGAGATTGTTTTTAATGCATCCGTATCGTATTAATCAATACTTTACACCCTTCTATACACTTTCTTTGCCTTTTCACACAGCTTCTTTGTTGCTTGGTTACTTGACTATCTCTAGGTCATTGAATTTCTACCTAATTGACAAAAGTCACTTCACCATAGTGTCTCTTATAGCCTGTTAAGGTAATTTTTGTGAAGGTACTTGGGCAGGTCATTCTGAAGATGATACCAAGCAGGCTGGTCCAACGTATAGAGGCCACCAAAACACTCCTGCTCAATACTGAGTTGTACATCTTTTGATATTTCTGGGCTATGGCATGGAATCCAGAGAGGTGCTCATCATCTCATTTGGAAGACTCTCAATTCAACATAAATAGCACAGTATGAGGAGAGGCCCCTTCTGATCTCCTCTCCCCAGAGGAAAAGTTTAATATGCAAAGTTGAGCATGCCTCTTCATAATTCTCAGTGCCAATATTCATGACTCTGAATTAATAACATAAACTTGTGCATGCGATTTTCACACCCAGCTACTTGTTGTTTTAAGTAAGAAAGTCTAATGCATGCTGTCCTGATGTTATTCTGCTTTCCTTGAGAAGTTGTCTGAGTTTTCATACATTAATTCCAAACTACACTAAACACATTTGTGCTCTCAGAGGGTTGTCTCCAGTTTTAATCTACTTTAATACATTATACATTGCTTCCCCCTAAACCATGCTGCTTTATTTACATTTAATAGAATTTACCTTTAACTCAGTTCAGTCTGGGTATCCTGCTGTTTTCTTGGGCTGAAATGCCCTTGTGTCTCTCCCTTCTTCCCCATTCCTTCTGATCCTTTGAGATACAAGGCAGGCTGCTTTTCTGGTTATTCTTTCCATCCTCACATTTGTTGCTACCTAATGGTAGATTTTAAAGCACTTAGCCTTGCCTGAGTCATTGGTTTTCTATTAGTGCCTGGCAATGTACTTCACTTATAGAGGGACAAATGATTTGCTAATAAAAATCACGAATTCATGAAGTAGTTATTGAGGGTTAATTTGGTTTCAGGCCCTTTGGACATCCCTGGCAATGTAGAGACAAACAAGACATGGTTTCTTTTCCACAGAGAGGATGCAGGTTTGCAACCCAAAAAGTGTGAAGCAATGGAGAAATGTGTAGTACACACACCTCCAGAGTACTCTGACAGCATCCATAAAGGTGCAACTCTTTAGGAAATTAGGGAGGGCTTTGCATAGGAGGTGTTAAAAATAGAAAAACAAAGAGAGGTCAGGGTGGGCGCTGTGGTGTAGAAGATTAAGCCTTTGACTGCCATGCTGGCATCCCACTAAGGGCAACCATTCAAGAACGGGTTTTCTACTTCCAATCCAGCTCCCTGTTAATGTGCCTGGGATAGCAGTGGAGGATTCTCTGAGTGCTTGGGTACTCATGTAGGAGACCAAGATGAAGCTCCTCAATTCCGGCTTTGGCCTGGCCAAATCCTGGCAATTGAGGCCAGCTGGTGAGTGAACCAGTGAGTGAGAGGACTTCTCTCTTTGTCTCTCCATCTCTCATACTCTGTAACTCTACCTTTCAAATAAATAAAAATAATTTTTTAACTTTTATTTAGTAAATATAATTTTCCAAAGTATAGTTAATGGATTACAATGGCTTTCCTCCCCCATAACTTCCCTCCCACTTGCACCCCTCCCATCTCCTGCTCCCTCTCCCCTTCCATTCACATCAAGATTCATTTTCGATTCTCTTTATATACAGAAGATCAATTTAGTATATATTAAGTAAAGATTTCATCAGTTTGCACCCACACAGAACATAAAGAGTAAAATACTCTTTGAGTACTAGTTATAACATTAATTCACATTGTACAGCACATGAAGGACAGATCCCATATGAGGAGTAAATACACAGTGACTCCTGTTGTGGGCTTAACAATTTGACACTCTTGTTTATGGTGTCAGTAATCTCCCTAGGCTCTAGTTATGAGTTGCCAAGGCTATGGAAGCCTTTTGAGTTCGCCGATTTCTATCTTATTCAGACAGGGTCATAGTCAAAGTGGAAGCTCTCTCCTCCCTTCAGAGAAAGGTACCTCCTTCTTTGATGGCCCCATTCTTTCCACTGGGATCTCACTCGCAGAGATCTTTCATTTAGGTCTTCTTTTTTTTTTTTTTTTAAGTAAAGGTTAAAATAGAAAAACAAATCACCAGCTAGAAGGGGAAAGGAAATATCTAGAAGAGATGGCATATATAAATCACAAAGTTGTGATTGGACATTCTGTTTCCAGGAAAGAGAAAGATGTTTATTTGTTGGAATGTGCCTTGCAACAGGGAGAGTGGGAGGAGTGGAGTGTAGGCCTGCAGCATCAAATACTTGTCTCCTATTTGTGTCTTTCCAAATGTGTAGTTCTCTCTAATGAAAGTGCACAGGATAAGAATTAATGAGTGGAAAACAATACCCCTACCAGTCAAGAAAGCATTCATTATCACTGCCATTAATCACTCATTAATTGCATGTCTAAAAATAAAGATAAATCAATCAAGCTACTTGAGATTCCAAGCAATAAGCATATATTTTGGAATATGGCATCATTTCTCCTTTTCTTTCACACAATTAGAACTTACTGAGAGTCAACAATTTACACAAAAATGGTTGGGTCACTACTGAAGACACAAAGTTCAATCAATGAGTGATAGTGAAAAGCAGGTAACAATGTTATACAGTACATTATAAGATGTTGCACAACAACATTATACAATACAGATGCATAGTCTTATACAGACAATCTGTTCAGTGTAGGAGTGGGGAGCAGCAAATGAGTCACTGCAGGAGCAGCATGAGAACTCTTCAAGAGGAAAATAGCAACTTCAGTGGATTTTACATGGAGGAATACCTTTGAAATGCCGGAAGGGAATCTTAACTGGGGAAATTAGAACAAAACAATGTTGGCTGTCAAATATAAATGAATCCAACATTCCAGAAGTTCACTTTGTTTCATTATAAGACACCTTGCCTAACCTCTCAGGGGTAATGCACTAGTTAAAGAAAATACTATTTTTCCACAGACTAATACTGCAGCATTTAGAGACTGATGAGATTAAGAGCAGCTGAAAGATCAAATTCAATGTCATCCAACAAAAACTCAGAAAGACTAAATAAGCAACTTTAAAAGATGAAAAAAAGTTTCTGTGAGGTTTGTAGAGCTTCACAGTAACTGTTCTCCTCTGTTGGAGCCAGTGAGACATAAATTATTTAAAGTAGATTGTTTAGATTTATCTTAATAAGAATAAATGAGGACATCATTATGTGGAGTAGGAGCTTCTTCTATAACTGGCTGCATCAGCATCATTAGAGTTCCAGAGAAGCCATCCTTAGGTAAATTTTGTTTGAGAGCTTATTTATTTATGGTCAAGCTTCCGTAGGTTTGGAAGCACTGAGGCAATATGTTGACAGGTCAGATCAACAGTACACACTGAGTAAGCTGACCTTTGCTATTCCTTGGAGTGAGAAATATTTATGAGGCTAAATTTTCTCTTAGAGTGAAAGCCTAGAGGAGAACTGTTACTCAGATCCTGTCACTCAATAGAAAGAACAAGGGCGTGGAATTGGGATTCAGAAGGCCTGAAATGGAGTTGTAGTTCTATCATTCATAAACTAACTCTGACCAAGGCTCTCAAAAAAATACTTCGTTGTTTTTTTTTTTGTCTTTTGAATATAGATAAAGAATGTCTGCATTGTTAATCTATAATCTGTGAGGATGATGAAAACAATTTTATCAGGTGTATTACATAAGGTTTATAATTTCCAAATTCATATTACTATTACCTTTATAGCTGAAAACTCTGTAAAATGAAGTATTGCTATAACTAAATGGGAAGAAACCAAAGGTGTTCTCACCTTTCTTTTCTTACTACCTGTTAAAATTATATGCCCGGAGTGCTCGATGGGTTTTGCCTCTTTGTATTCACATTTTCTTTATTGTTCTTAAACTTTTTCTAAAAAAAAAAAAAAAAAACCATTCAAAGTGACAGTTTCTCACTCCTAGGGCTTTTGCCATTTCCTCACATTACAGACTTCTCACATTAGCCCATCTGGTATTTGATGTAAAATATACGCCCCCATAATGTGCTAATTGTCTTAAGAATGCAGCCTCACAATTGTAATTAGTTCTTTTTCCAGTTTCTTGCTGCCTCAGATAGTATTTTCTGAGTAAATGATAATGTAGGATTGTCTGTGTCACAGCAACAGCCCTTTGTTTAGGAAATGATGCATCTCCAGAGCCAGGGGAAGGTTTGTCTTCTGTAAAGGGCAGCATCTCCCCTCGTCACTGCATGGCCACTCCCTCTGTGGAAGCAATCACAAAATGCACCCAGTGCTATGGCCTGAGAGAATGAATCTGCATCTGACATAGAAAGCAATTAAGGTGACAAACATTCCTTCATCTCACTCAAGAAATAACTACACAAGTTAAATATAAATGAGCTATTCAAATATTAATGCAGAAGTAATTAGAAGTATGAATTTAGCATGTCTTAATATGTTTTGCTTTATTGTAGTATATAGTACCTATATATAGTATTCAAATACTATATGCTTTTGTGTAATACTTCACATATACTTTAAGCTGTGGTTTGTTATTTAATTGATAAAAAAGAGAATATTCTGACAATGAGTTTGCAAAGATCTTAGCAATATTTGGAATGGGAAAGAAGGATTTGGGAGCTAGTTTTCCAGGCATAGTAAGAAACTCACCTCTTAAACTCTAATTCATCTGGGCAAAAAAGTGTCAATGAAGGCAAGTAAATGCAAAATCGAAGCATGTGAAACCAGTGGTATCGGAGATACAGGCAACATCTTAAAAGAATAAGAAATTGTGAACTAAGGCTGTGACATTGGAAGTAGAGAGGATGTATAGAAGAGAAATTGAGAGAAAGAGTGGGTGGGAAAGGTTTAAGCTGCAGGTGGAATACTCTTACACTATATCAAAATGCCTGAAATCAGATGAGCCTGCAATCCAGCTTCCTGGGAGGCAGCAGACAATGGCTGAGATCAGGGTCCACTCCACCCATGTGGACGACTTGGCTCCTGGCTTCAGCCTAACCTAGCCTGAGCTGTTGGTAGGGATTGGGGAATGAGCCAACAGATGAAAGATTCTCTCCTTCAGGCTTTCCCTCTCTATATATTCCTCTTTCTCTTTCTGTCTCTCTGTCATTCTGTCTTTCAAAAAGATAAAATAAATACATTTGCAAAAGATGAAATAGTAGGGAAACAAAACAGACAAGAATGAATAAACATTCAGGTAGGCAAGCAGGGGGAAACATAAGTAGTAAAGAATAAATCCAGGACTGGTGCTGTGGTGTAGTGGGTAAAGCCACCACCTGCAGTGCCAGCATCCCATATGGGTGCCAGTTCTAGTCCCAGGTGCTCCACTTCCAATCCAGCTCTCTACTATGATCTGGGAAAGCAGTAGAAGATGGCCCAAGTCCTTGGGCCCCTGCACCCATGTGAGAGACCCAAAAGAAGCTCCTGGCTCCTGGCTTCAGAACCGCAGAGCTCCAGCTGTTGCGGCCATCTTGGGAGTGAATCAGAGGATTGAAGACCTCTTTCCCTCTCTCTCTCTGATTCTCCTTCTCCCTCTGTGTAACTCTGACTTTCAAGTAAATACATAAATCTTTAAAACAAAAAGAATAATTTTATTTTATGAGCTTCCCCTACTATGTGGTACTAATAATTCACATGAGAATTATGGTGGAAAGCAAGTTGTGAAAAGGACAAACAGAATATTCATAACTTGAATATCCTGAAAACGATAGCTTTTGGATTATTCAGGAAGAAGATCCAGTGTGTGAAGTACATGTACATAATACTTGGAGACATTTCAAGGTTGAATTTACATATTCATGGAGTCATTGATACATATTTTCTAATTAAAAGTATAAAGTGAAAGAGCCTAGAAAATGAAACATACCTCACTGGAAGAATAGGGAAAAAGTGGAAAATACCTCTTAAGAATACCAAGAGTAGGTGGAAATAGGAAGTTTAGTGACAGAAGATTAAAGAGAAAATTTATGCAAAAAATTAAGAAATTGGGAAACAAATGATGTTGCTGAATTCAATAGTATAAATAAGGTTAAAGAGAAAAAGACTGACCAATAACATTGTCAAATTAGACAAAGATTATAGAGAATTCACTGACTCTAGCATTTATTGTGTCTTTGTTGATAAAATGGAAACCATTTGTTTCATTTGAGTGGTTTTAGCACAGCTATCAGTGAGCTATGGGTTGGGGAAAAATGCTTTTAGAAATTCAAAGTCTAGGCACCACTGGCAAGAGAGAGAAAAGATGGTGATTATCTGGGGAGGATCATGAGGTTCAAAAACTGTTTTTCTGGATGAGGAAAAAATTTGAGAACCAGTATATTCAAAGGAAAACAAATCAATGGAAAGGGCGTTTGGAGGCAAAGCAGACGGAGGAGATAATGGTGGAATAAGAATCCTGTGATGTTAAAGAGAGGTTGACAGAGGACTAGTGTTTAAAACTTACATTTCATATAAACAGAGACAGGGTTTCCTTGGAAAATGTAATGGAGGAAGTGAAATTCCAGTGTAGATAAGTTAAGGGAATTTTCATGGGAAGCCAAGGCTCTCCAAATACATCTATTCATGTCCAGATATATTTACATGTTAGGAAAACCTGACTGTGATACTTGACTGCGCATGTACACAAAATAGCTTTGGTAGAAAGAAATATGTGCAAACTAGGGTTGATTAAATTTAAAATATTGCCTTGCTTGCTATGTTTTTCTTGCATTATCTGGATACTCTGAAGCATTTTTCTGTTCCCATCTCTTGGATTTGAGGCCTGAATCAAGCAACTAGCACAGTTATAAATTATCTTCTCCTCCTCCTGATAAATCTTTATGGATTTACTTTCCTTAACAAATCCAATGCATGGAATAAAATGTCCAATAGATTCTGAGGTAGAAGTCCTCGCTGGCACATTAAAATACTATTGGCAGATAACTTTCTGGAGATAAATCTTAATAGTTTCAAGAGGAGTAGAGATGCATTTGTTTTCATACCAAGAAGAATGTGCCTTCAGAGAGGTCTATTGATTTCATAGAGATTTCAGAAAGAATAATAGCTGACTAAAAATAGAAGAGGGCATGAGAAATGGAACTGCTGTAACTGCTTAGTAAACATAAGAATTTAAATTAGTCAATTAGGGCCAAATGAGCCTGATTCTTGCTTTCCTACAGCAAAAACACCCTTTGCAATAGATACAGTGATGCCATTACACCTACTTCATTTCTAACACTCCAGAGTTTGGCAAGAAGAGATGGACAAACACTTGTGGGATAATCTGATGAATACTGAAAATAGTATTGGGATTTCTAAGGAATAGAACAGAACAAGCTGTATCTGTTTGTGGAAACCAACTACAGAGGGTTGATTCTGTGACACGACTCACTTTGTGGCACCTTTTCATCAATGGTCTTTACAATGGTGTATCTACTCATTTATTCCCTTTATTCCACTAACATGACCCACTGTTATTCTATCTCATAACCATGTTTAATATGAATATTCTCTTTCCATTCTTGAAACGCGTGTGGGGACAGCATTGTGGCAAAGCAGGTAAAGCTGCCTTTTGTGACAATGGCATTTGATTTGGTTGCTGGTTCCTATCCTGGCTGTTCTGCTTCAGATCCAGCTCCCTGCAAATGGCTTGGGAAAGGCATCAGAAGATAGCCCAATTCCTTGGGCCCTGGCCACCCATGTGAGAGACCCAGATTTCTGGCTCCTAGATTCATGTACCTTAGGATCTAGGAGAGTCAGTGCTATTTACTTTCTCTGTCCTATTTTCAAACTCTTTCTCCACAACTTCAGCATATACCACTTAACTACTTGCAAAACCTCACGGCAACTTGCGCCTTCTTTCTTACTCTGGCTACTCCCCGTAATGACTTTAGTTCCTCAATTATTATTTTGTTTTTATCACTTCATATTTTTTTTCCAAATTTCAAAGCTTTGTCTTTCTGTTCTTAAACTTCTTAATCAATGAACAGTAAGATTTTTTTAACACCCACTTCTGCCATTTGGTTAACACCAAATACTTTGCGATCACTGACAAATTCATCTCTTCACATACCTCATACCTTCTTTTCTGTGAAAAACACCCTTACATACACAACTTGTGTATGTAAAATATTAATATATAATACATATTTATTATATATATTTTATATCTTCTACTTTATCTTTGAAATTCTCATATAACAACATCCTCCTAAAACTCTGAGTCTGACCTTGCCAAATACTTCCTTGATAAGGCATAAGCAATCAAGAAGGGAAAGGCTCCATCTTACCACATCAGTATTTATTGCCTTCCTTCTGTTTCTAAGATGAAAAGTCCATTTCTCTTTCAAGGCACGACTTGTCCTCCTGTGCTCCAGATCCACTGACATCCCATATGTGGAAGCCATGGTCATATATTTCCTTGACTCCTGCAATGGACCCCCCGCTCAGCTTTACTCCTCTTTCTCTCCATGTTTTTCTTTCTTTTGACCTGATATAACCCATTCACTGCCCAAAATCCAGTGTTCATTAATACATTCTCATAAAATTGCTTAAAATTATCCAGTACATAATTTCAAATGTTGATTTTGATTTAAGGATATATATCCTTGATATTCTTCTTCACCTTTTATCATTCTCTGTCCACTTCTCTCTAGTGGTGACATCTAGGCTAGTTCCCACTGAGAGACCATGTGTTTATTATTACTTCTGCCAGGAAAGTCTGTGTCCTCCATATTCACATAGATTGCTCCTCCTTGTCCTTCAGATGTTGGCTTTAAAAATCATTATTCAGAAAGTTCTTCACAGACTACCTCCACTATAAAATAAACTATCTATTTTCAATCTCTTCAGGGAAATGCTTCCTTCTGAAATCCAGAAGAAAAATACAAGGAGAGTAGATACTCAGCATCCTGTTGTCTAGTGCCAAGTGACAGACAATTCACAGCCCTCACAGACTATGAGCAAGGAATAAACCATGGATTTTGTTAAGCAAGTTATTGGATGGTTTGTTTTCATAGAAAAGCTGACTAATGACACATTGTATTAGTGCAAGTGAAAGGAAAACCACAGCAATTACTCTCTTTCCTAAACTCAGCATGGACTCAGTTACAGAGGAGTGAATAATTGTGTAAATATTAAAGAAGTGGTTTGTGGAATGGAGACATGGAATATAATATCCTAAGCAGAGGAATATCATATGCAATAGTCAGGGCACTAGAAAGTAGGGAAAAGTTCAAAATCCTGTAAGTAGTTCAGTGGGAATGCAGTGTGAAAGTGATAAGAAAACCAGCAAAAATATAAACAAAATGAAAACCTGAATTTTGAAAAAGAAAGAAAATAGACAAACTTTTAGCCAGATATCAATACAGAAAAAATAGAAAAAAAAACCTCAAATAAAATTATAGAGGAAAAAGAACACACTACAACTTCTACCACAAGAAATGTAAAGACTTTAATATACTAGTGTGAAGCACTCAATGCTAACAAATTGGAAAACTGTGAAGCTATGGATAAAACTCTCAGGCATATCATATTCACTATGATTAAATCAAAATATAGAGAATATCTCAGCAAATAACCTTAATTAGAATAAAACCCAATAAAAAGTCTCTCATCAAAGAAAAGTTCAGGGAGGGCCTGATGGCTTTACAGCTATATTACGCAAAACATACAAAGAAGTAATCACAATACTTCTCAAATTATTCCTCAAAATGGAAAATAATGGAATTTTGCCGAACTAGGCTAGAATTGCTCTAATATGAATACAAGACACAAGGAAAAAAAAAAAACTTACTGAACAATATCCTTGATGAAGACCAATGCAAAACTTTTCAACAAGATATTAGCAAATTGAGTCTAACAGTACACTGAAAAGATCAAACACCCCATTCAAGTAGTATTTATCCAGTGATACAATGATGGTTCCGCACTCTCAAATCAATAAAAGGCAATAAATTACATTAACAGAATAACTAGGAAAAATATATGATTGGGGCATGCACTGTTGTGTTAAGCTCTGCTTGGGTAGCCCACTTCCCTTATCAGAATGTCTAAAATTCGGTCCCACCTCCATCTTGCTCTCCAGCTCCCTGCAAATGCTCCTGGTAAGCGGCAGGTGATGGCTTACATACTTGGGTTCTGGCTATACAAGTATGTCCTGGCTTTGAACTGGCATACCCCTTGCTGCTACCATCATTTGGTGAATAAACCAGTGGGGGACTGATTCTCTCCCTTTCTTTCTCTCTCTCTTTCTACTTTTCAAATTAGGAAGTAAATAAATAGTTTTGAAGAGAAGAGTTGATGCAAGAAAACAGGATTTTTTTTTTCAAGAGACTAACAATCTTGGGGAAAACTGGACATCTTTCTCAATATGCTTTAAAAGAAAGAAAACCTATATAATTGTTTCAATGGATGCATAAAAAGTCTTTGTTGTTATTCAATTTCCTTTAATGTTAAAACACTCAACAAGTTTGGTAAAATATTAAATTATATATGACAAACTCACAGTAAGTATCATTTCAAATGGGGAAAATATGAAAACATTTCCCTTTCTTCAGGAAAAAAATAAAAATATCTTAAAATTCACATGTAACTGCAGAAGACCTCAAAATGGCCAAAGCAATAATGGGAAGAAAATGAAGGAAGAAAGGGAGGGAAGAAGGATGGAAAGAAGGAAGGAAGGTGGTGCAGTAGGTTAATCCTCCGCATGGGGCGCCGGCATCCCATATGGGCACCAGGTTCTAGTCCTGACTGCTCCTCGTCCAATCCAGCTCTCTGCTATGGCCTGGGGAAGCAGTGGAGGACGGCACAAGTGCTTGGACCCCTGCACCCATGTGGGAGACCAGGAGGTCTCCTGGCCCCTGGCTTTGGATCGGCACAGCTCCGGCCTTTGCGGCCATTTGGGGAGTGAACCAAGGAAAGGAAGATCTTTCTGTCTCTCCCTCTCATTGTCTGTAACTATACCTCTCAAATAAATAAATAAAATCTTAAAAAAAAGAAACAAAGGAAGGAAAGAAGGGAGGAAGAAAAAAAGGAAGGAAGGAAAGAAGGAGGAAAGGAAAGAAAGGAGGGAAGGAGGGAGGGAGCAAAGGGAAGGGAAAGAGGAAAAGATGTGGAACCTTCACAACTACTACCTGATTTTGAAGCATACTATAAAGCTACTGGAATTAGAACAGCTTGGTACTTGTATTAAAATCAACATAAAGATCAGTGGAGCAGAATAGAGTACCTATAAGCTAACGCATATACACACAGCTAATTAATATTTTTTGACAAAGATGCCAAAAGTATACATTGAAGAGAGGACACTTTCTTCAATAAATACTGCTGGGAAAACAAGATACACATATGTAGAAGACGGACATTAGATTCCTATCTCTCACTGAATATAAACTACTCAAGATCAAAGACCTGCAACTACGAAGTTACTAGGAGAAATCGTAGGGGAAACACTCTTAAGACATGATGTAGGCAAAGTTGTTTGAAAGCACAGGCAACAAAACTAAAACTAGACACATGGGCTTATGCTGATGTAAGAGGCTTCTGCAAAGAAAAGGAAATAACCAACAGAACAAGAGACAATCAGTAGAATGGCATAAAATACAATACATTTGTTGGATAAAGAATTAATAATCAGGACATATAAGGAATCTTGAAGTTTCAACAACATAGAAAAAAATAACCCAGTTAAGAAATGAACAAAGGATCTAAGCACACATTTCTCAGTGAAGAATTAAAAATGGGCAGCCAATATAGGAAAAACTGTTCAATATCACTAGCCATCAGAGAAACGGAAATCAAAGCTGTCATGAGATACCACATCATACTGAAATCGGAGAAGACCCCCTAAAATTTACACTGAAATGTGACCCCTTAAGGTTCCCTAAAAATACTATCCTGGGTGCCACATGTGCTACTGGTATTTGGGGTGCCTTATGATTTCACCACAGGCTTATTACTAAATCCCCAATATTAATAAGCCCAAGAGGGTTCTTGCCTAATATTTAGAGACGAAGTCTAAATACCGGCACAGATAAATGAGGCAGCATGGTACATTTTCAGTTTTTATTTAGTGATAAAGAAGCATAAGAGAGTGAAAGTTTTATTTAAGAGAGAGAAGTGAATGAGAGAGAAGCAAGCGCCTTCCTGACAAGAGGCCAGGGAAGAAGAGTGGGGCGGGCCACACCGTGTCCAATCTTTTAACCTACTTCCAAAGGGGAGTGGTTAATTAACCTGATTGGCTGGTGGGCACCCAGGTGCGGCCAGGTGAGGGCATGAGGTCACACAGGGGTGTGACAAAGGCTTGCTCTTCCAGTTCACAAATCTAACAATTTTAACCTGTATGCCTGCCTACTTCATTCCCCTCTCAGAGACTCCAGACCTTAATCTTAAGGGGATGTTGATGGGCATCGAGTCACCATCTTCTGTAGCTGCTTCCTGCTTATTAGGGGCGTAGACCCTGCCTGTTCTTGGTCTGGAAGTCTCTGCCTATCTCAATGAGTTCGCTTCATGAGCTGGATCTCTTTCAGTCACTGCCAGTCTCCGTGTCATCATTATTCTCAGAAGCTGCTGGGTTCTGCGGGGTTACTTTAGATATAAATGAAGATCCATTGTCACTCTGGGGTGATCGTGGGAGTCCAGAGCATGGCACGATGTCTTTCAACAAGGCTTTAAGCACCTCGTGTGCTTTCTCCATTTGGGTTGAAAAAGCCTCTATCCATCCTGTAAAAGTATCAATAAAGACTAGAAGGTACCTATAATTACTTGTTGGGAGCATATTGGTAAAATCACCCTGCCAATCTACACCTGTTTGTTCCCCTCCCCTGCACAGGAGTCAACAGGGGAGGTGGCCTTACGTGGTGAGGGTTATTCTGTAAACATAGTGGCCAAGAGCAAGTCATTTCCTTTATGACCATATTTAGTCCCTTTCCTCCAAAAGCTTGAGAGACCAGTTGTACTAAGGCATCTCTCCCCAAGTGGGTAGAGTTGTGTATCTCCTTTATAATTTTCCATTGAGTGGCCATTGGTAGCATAATTCTATGAATTAGCATCCACCATCCATTTGCGTTTTTAGTATAGCCTCGCTGTTGGGCCCATTCATTCTCAGGCTCCGTGTAGTGAGGTTCCTTAACCACTTCCACAGATTGAGGTATAAGGGCCATTTCCAAACTTTCCTGTGTAGCTGCTCTATCTGCTAGTGCATTTCTCTGGCTAACATAATTATCTCCCTTCTGATGTCCCTTGCAGTGGATGACGGCCACCTCCAAAGGCTCCAGTACTGCCTGAAGTAGAGCCGGTATCTCTTTTCCATATTTAACAGGGGAATTCTTTGTAGTCAGTAAGCCCCTCTTTCCAGATTGCTGTGTGTACATGTAACACAAGGAAAGTATATCTGGAATCTATATATATTAACACACTAACCTTTTCCCAGTTGTGAAGTCCTAGTCAATGCAATAAGCTGTGCCTTTTGGGCTAAAGTATTGTGTGGTAGTGTCTGGACTTCTATTGTCTGAGTAAGATCCACTACGGCATAGCCTGCCTTTCTAACTCCTTCCTTCATATAGCTGCTGCCATCAGTAAGCCATTCAGCATCTGGATTTTTCAGGGGCTCATCTCGTAGGTCTGGCCTACTAGAGTACACTTGCCTAATTCAATACCAGGTAGAATGGTTATGATAAAAAAAAGATAAAAGGTAACAAATGCTGGTGAGGATGTGGAGAATGGGAAACTCTTACACACTTTTGGTAGGAATGTAAATTAGTACAGTCACTATGGACTACAGCATGGAGGTTTCTTTCTTTTTTGATTTTTTTAAAAATTTATATAGAGAACAGATATCACATATGAAATTTTAAGCCCATAATGATACTTTCCAATGTCCTTCATTTCTTTCTTTTTTTCTTTTAATTTCACAATAACATACTTTCTTTAAAAAAGATTTATTTATTTCAAATTTAGAGTTATATATATATATATAGAGAGAGAGAATCTCTTATTTGCTGGTTCACTTAAAAGATGTCTGCAATGGCCATGGCTGGGACAGGCAGAAGCCAGGAGCCAGGAGCTTTTTCTAGGTCTCCCATGTGGATAGCAAAGGCCCAAGCATTTTTCATCACTATACCATTTTTCATCATTAGCAGGAAGCTGGATTGGAAGTAGAGCAGCTGGAACACAATCTGACACCCTTAGGACTGCTGATGTAGCAGCTTTACCTTTATCAGCAAAATGCTGGCCCCCTACAATAACATATTTTCAATGTACTTTATAGTCACAGGCTTATAAAGCCACTAAGTAAAGAATTCAACATGTAGGAAATAGAAAGAACACTGTTGCTCAGGAGTACAGACAAAAGCCATAAACAATACTCAAATCTCAAATGTCAGTTTCACTCATACACATTTTTGTACTCTCTAGCTAGAAATCAAAGAAAGCATAAGATATTTGTGTTTTCGGGGATTGGTTTATTTCACTAAGCATAATGATCTCTAGTTGCATCTATTTTATTGCAAAATACAAGATTTTGTTTTTTATGCCTGAGTAGTATTCCATAGTGTATATAAACCACATCTTTACAATGACATACTTTCAGTTTATTTTATAATCATAAGATTAACCCTCCACTAAGTAAAGAATTCAGCAAATAGTAAGAAGAAATTCTATTCCACAACACTGAAGGCAAGGGCTGTAAAAAATAATCATCATCTGATAATTTTTTAACATAGTCCAACGTTTCTTCATCACTGGGCTAATAAATTATATAGTTAGTACTGTATTCAAGAAATGAAATTTATGCCAAGGTTATACAATCACCTTTTTCAGAGAAAGCATAACAATACCTTACCTGCACTCGAAGTCTTTTTCATAACTCAATGTCACCCAGAATCACATGGTGGGACTTCGAATTTTCTGAGCTAGATTTTCCAATTTTGTAGCCTATGAGAATTTATTAACTATAAGCCTTTCAACCTATATCTAATATAATGAAATAGGTAGTAATAGGCTCAATCTTTGTTTTCATCTTTACTCAAAACAATATAAGGCCTAAGTTTTGCAAGTTTGCCTGGGAACAAATGACAAGCAAGGAAAACCAATCTTAGGACAATCTTACGCATGTTAGTGAAACATAGAATTTCTAAGACTGACTACTTCACTCTGAAAAAAAAAAAAAAATAAGGCTATTGGGAATAAGCACATGGTCATGGAGATCAGTGAATAGATTGGTTATCTATATTAAAATTATAAAAGCCATCAATGGGGCCAGCATTGTGGTGCAGTGGGTTAACACCCTGGCCTGAAGTGCCAGCATCCCATATGGGTGCCGGTTCTAGTCCCGGCTGCTCCTCTTCCCATCCAGCTCTCTGCTATGGCCTGGGATAGCAGTAGAAGATGGCCCAAGTCCTTGGACTCCTGCACCCACATGGGAGACCTAGAAGAAGTTCCTGGCTCCTGGCTTCGGATCATCGCAGTTCCAGCCATTGCGGCCAATTGGGGAATGAACCATCAGATGGGAGGCATTCTCTCTCTCTCTCTCTCTCTCTCTCTCTCTCTGCCTCTCCTCTCTCTGTGTAACTCTGATTCTCAAGTAAAATAAATGAATCTTTTTTTTCAATTATTTATTTATTTATTTATTTATTTTTTTACAGGCAGAGTGGACAGTGAGAGAGAGACAGAGAAAAAGATCTTCCTTTGCCATTGGTTCACCCTCCAATGGCCGCCACGGCCAGCGCGCTGCGGCCGGCACACCGCGCTGATCCGATGGCAGGAGCCAGGTGCTTCTCCAGGTCTCCCATGGGGTGCAGGGCCCAAGGACTTGGGCCATCCTCCACTGCACTCCCTGGCCACAGCAGAGAGCTGGCCTGGAAGAGGGGAAACCGGGACAGAATCCGGCGCCCCGACGGGGACTAGAACCCGTTGTGCCGGCGCCGCAAGGCGGAGGATTAGCCTGTTGAGCCACGGCGCCGGCCAATAAATGAATCTTTTTTAAAAAAAGCCATCAAGATCCCAAATCATCAGTATCCTGCCCCCTAACTCTATCAGAGAGTAACAGAAAACTTGTGTGTTGGGAAAATATAAGGGTAATTATGTTAGTTTGTCCTTACCTGTTCAAAACATCCATTTTAGCAAATGGCATGTTTTAGTCCTCCAGAGATGCATTCTATTACTAGTTAGCTAAGCTTTCTTCAGGCTGTATGTGGGGAAATGCTTGAGAATATCTGGGTATTTTTTCAATAATATCTGGGGTATGCATAGTGTCAACAAAGTGCACATTTTGTCTATACATACATGCTTTTAGATGTAGGCAAAAATACAGCAAAATTAAAGTAAAAAACTGTTTTCCAGTTTTCAACTTAGAGCTTCACAAAACTCTTAGTTTATTTTAACTGTGTATGACATCAATGCATTTTAAAACATTTTCATGCCAAAAAAAAAAAAAAAGTCCTTCAGGCAAAGCCGAGTTTGTTCTGTGCAAATACAGAGGCACCAGAACTCCTTGAAAGAAGATGACATTTCCCTTTGCATGGGCAATATTTATGCACAATCTTTATTTGGTGAGATTTCACTTTCTTCCCAAGAATATATACTGCAAACTTGAACCTGAATACTGAAATATTAGGGTTGAGTGTTCAAATATAATATTTGGGTATGAAAATACTGAGGGCAAAGAGCTACCTTATTTGTGCAGTTTATGTGGCGTAGCAGGTAAAGCCGCTGCCTGTGGTGCCAGCATCTCATATGAGTGCCAGTTCAAGTCCTGGGTGCTCTACTTCCAATCCAGCTTTCTGTTATGGCCTGGAAAAGCTGTAGAAGACGGCCCAAGTCTTTAGGCCTCTGCACCTGTGTGGGAAACCCCGAGCAAGCTCTTGGCTCCTGGCTTCAGATTGGCACAGCTCCAGCCATTGCAGCCAGTTGGGGAATGAACCAGCAGATAGATGGAAGACCCCCCCCCCTTTCTCTCTCTGCCTCTCCTTCTCTCTCTTTCAAATGAATGAATAAATCAAAAAGTGCATTTTAAATATTAAATATACATATAAACACCATTATAGTCAGGACTTATCTCTTTTATTCATGGTGTATCCCCATTTTGCCAAATAATGCTTTTAAATTCATTCATCCATTCAACAAATATCTAGTGAATGAGTGGCTAGGAATGAATGACAATATAAGTATCTAAGAAGTTATTTTACTTATATAGCATGAAAATTTGTGATCAACCCCAAAATCTCATTCAGAATTATTGTAGGATTTGAGGATATTGAAACAAAATACTAATTATAAATGCAAACATAACAGTAATATTTTTAAATTGCAGCAAGTTTACTTGTCTGATCATATATTGTAATAGTTAGTAATGGCAACTATTCTAAATCTGAAGTGTCCAGCTAATGTTACATGAGGTCTATCAAATAAACCAATGTGTTTGTGTTATTTTTAAATTGTGTTAAATTTTTAAAAAAAATAATCAAGAAGATCCTATGACAGCAGAGTTGCATTTATACACAGACACAATTTGCTGAAACTAAAAAGATGTTGTCCTCAACAAGATAAATCATAGGCTCAACAGTTTCCCGTGGTCTCTAGCAATCATTCCTCTTTTTGACATTTTACCCCCCTTTTCATAGATTTTGTTTTGCTGTCTGAACCCTACATGAACTTCAGTCTGTGACCCAATTCAAATAATTTGAACACTAATTGGAGTTCATGTTAGCTGACTTTTACCTGAACATAACTGTAGTGTCTGAATAATTTCTGATTCTATATATTAAAATCATTCTAAGTCAAAATTGTACCCTTTCATTGGGAAGTTAAAATCCAGTGTATTAAAGTTTCACATTTTTCTCCTGTCTCTTCAATGACAAATAGGGCATTGTCAAGCACTGGCCACTTATCATTTAAAGAAATCTTGAATGGAGAGAATTTCTCTTTTATAGAGTAGTATCAAATGAAAACACTGAAGATCCAATAAATCCTCTTATCTAAACTGGATAGTGTCATAGAAAACAGTAGAGAAAGATGGACTTCAGGGAGTTCAATGACATGACTCCGACAGCTTTTTTACTTCCAGGTTTGACTTTGAGAAAAATAGAGTATATAAATACACTGAAGCTTAGAAGGCAGCTAACTCACAGCCAGAAATAAATTTGATGTGTTCTGAAAGAAATCAAATAAATAAAAAGGCTATAAATTCTTACTGTATCAAAGCAACTGACAAGTAACTGGTCCCTAAACTGGAAAACATATTATGAAAAAAATTAAATAGAAATTATACAAGAACAGGTATATACACTATCCACAAGCAGGAAGACAGTGTGGCAAAAAGGTGCTAGGAAAGGATTCTCACTGATAGCTCCATATAAACTCATAGAAATGTCCTCTGGTGCTGGAGGATGTTTAGCCTGGTAGTTAAAACACCTGTGTTCCATAATGGAGCACCTGGTTCTGATTTCCAGCTTCCCAGCAATGCAAACTCTCTTGGCAGTCACAACTGGGTTCCTGACACTCACGCTCAATATCTGGATTAAGTTTTCAGCTCCTGTCTTCATCTCCCTGCCCATTGCAGGAAACTGTGAAATGATCCAGCAGATGGGGGTTGTGTCTCTGTTTTTCCATTTGACTGTCTTTGTCTCAACAAACAAACAAGCAAACAAAAATGCTGTACATGTATCTGCAGATCTGCAGTGATAACCTACTTGAAACTGGGACTGGGGCCGGCACTGTGGTGTAGCAAGTGAAGACTTCAGTGCCGGCATCCCATCTGGGTACAGGTTTGAGACCCAGATACTTCAGTTCTGAAAACACTCTTCTATGGCCTGGGAAAGCAGTGGAGGATGGCCCAAATCCTTGGGCCCCTGCACCTGCCTGGGAGACCTGGAGGAAGCTCCTGAATTCTGGCTTCAGATCCACAAACCTTTGGCAGCTGCGGCCATTTTGGGTGTAAGCCAGTGGATGGAAGATCTCTCTCTCTCTGCCTCTGCCTCTTTGTCACTTTGCCTTTCAAATAAATAAATAAATTTCTAAAAAAAGCAAAAAAAAATGGGACCTTATTTTAGGAGTTCCCACAGTCACCTAAATCAGTGTTACAGTCATTGGGAAACTGTTGGCTAAATATTATGTAAAGTTTAATTTGGGCAATTGTAAAGAATGTTGTTATGACCAAGTCTCCATGTCTGTTGCTGGACAAAAGCACTATTTTTCCTGCAGAAAATGCTCAGGAATGGAATTTTATACTTAAATCAAAAATTTGATGCATTTCTTTTTTGGACAATATTAATATATTTTCTTTAATTTTAATTTATCTGATATCCATGAAAGTTGATTTCTTCTCTGAATTGCCTCTTCAAAAATTTTGCCCTCTCCCCATGTTTTTGTTTTCCCTATATATTATTATTGTATTGTTTACTCTTCCTTTATCAACGGAATGAATTCTTTTAACATTGTCAGTATGAATCTTTTTTGTTGGCTGTATCTATTAAAATTATATCATCTCAGTCTCTGTGTTGGATTTTGCTATTTTAGGGTAAATGTAATGAAATAAAATTTGTTAAGATTTTCTTAGATGCTTACTTTATCTTGTACCTTACTTAGAAAACTTTCCCATTACAAGATTATGAAGATACTCTTCACTATATACTTACTTCACAGTCCATAATATAGTTTTCTTTGATAAATGGACTATGCACATTTGGAAATAATTATATAATATCATCACTGGATTAATTTTTCCATGTCAAAGAAGCCAAATAAATTAATTGAGTCAGTCGGATATTACTATATTCTTACTGAATTTTGCATACATGAACTGTAATATACACAGTGTGCTAAAATCTCCCTTGATTCTGAGTGGTAAGTATAACTCTAATTAGGTTTTTATTGGTATACGCATCACCTAGTTTGGTCAAAATTTGCTTTATATATGTTGGAGCTGTTATTTGATGTATGCTGTTATTTGATATACTTCATTTTTAGTAGAGCAATTAACCCTTTATCTTCATGGAATATTTTTCATTTCTTATAATAGTAATATATTTCTTATAATATTTATTTCCTTATATAGTCTCTGGTTTTAAGAAAATTGTAGTAACTTTATTTTGGTTGGTAGATCTTTTCCTAATTTTTACTCACAAGTTTTCTACATTCTTATATTTGAAGCACATCTCTTAGAAGAGCATATAGTTCTCTTTTTTATTTCATTAAAAGGATATTTATTTTTTTAAAATTATACAATTTTTGTCAAGTACATTTCTTTTTTTAACTTTTATTTAATAAGTATAAATTTCCAAAGTACAACTTTTGCATTATAGCAGCCTTCCCCCCATAACCTCCCTCCCAACCGCAACCATCCCATCTCCCGCTCCCTCTCCCATGTCATTCACATCAAGATTCATTAAATTATCTTTATATACAGAAGATCAATTTAGTATATACTAAGTAAAGATTTCAACAGTTTGCACCCACACAGAAACACAAAGTATAAAGTACTGTTTGAGTACTAGTTATACCATTAATTCACATAGTACAACATATTAAGGATAGAGATCCTACATGGGGAGTAAGTGCATAGTGACTCCTTTTGTTGATTTAACAATTGGCACTCTTATTTTATGGCATCCTCTACTGTTTTCCCAGGCCATAGCAGAGAGCTGGATTGGAAGAGGAGCAGCCAGGACTAGAACCAGCACCCATATGGGATGCTGGCCCTGCAGGCAGAGGATAAACCTACTGTGCCACAGCACTGGCCCTAATCATATCATCTTACAAAGTAGTAGTTATTATGACAATGTGTTTCAATGAAAAAAAACAATCAAATACACAAGTGGATCAAAGCAGAGTTTCTAAAAGACAACTCAAACATATTTCAACCCCTGATTTGTAACAAAATTAGCCCTACGGAATGTTGTGGTTGTGGGTTGGGAAGTATGGACTTTTAACCAAATATTCTTCTTCAATATCTGTATTAAAAATATAAACTCTGACCCCTATTTATATCATATTAAAAATCAATATTAAGCAGCTTAGAGTTTTCTGTGTGAAATAGTGTAACTTCTAGGAGATAGTACCGATGAATATCTTCATGACCTTGAGAAAAGAAATATTTTTTCTTTTTTTTAACCTTTTATTTATTTGAAAGACAGAGAGAGGGAGAGACATAGAGAGAAAGAGATCTTCCATCCATTGGTTCATTTCCTAAATGGCTACAATAGCCAGGGCTGTACCAGAACAAAGCCAGACCAGGAACTCAATCCTGGTCTTCCATGTGGATGGCAGGGATCAAGCCACTTGATTCATCTTGTGTTGTCTTCCCAGGCACATTAACAGGGATGGGAATTGGAGCAGCTGGGACTTGAACAAGAGTTCCAGTAGGGGATATTGGCATTATGGGTATTGGCTTAACCCAGTGCACCAAAATTCTGGCCCCAGAGAAATAGCTTTTAAGAGGAAAATAAATTCACTATTTATAAAGATAATCATGGTTAAATGGGACTACATTAAATTTAAAAGTTTCTGTCCTTTAAAAAACAGTTTTTGGAGTACTAAAAAGGAATGTCACAGAGTATGAGGAGATTCATATGTACATATAAATCAAATATATATATCTTATGAAACGTTAGATTAAAAATAAGGAATTTCTATTAATAATAATTTTATTTTTAAGTTATTTTTATTTGAAAGACAGAGCAAGAGAGAAAGAGAGAGAGAGATCTGCTATCCACTGGTTCAGTCTCCAAATGCCCACTCCCAAATGCCCAGGCTGGACCGGACTGAAGACAGAAGCCCAGAACTCCATCAGAGTCCTCCACATAGGTGACATGGACCCAAGCACTTGAGCCATCATCTGTTGCCTCCCTGGATATATTAACAGGAAACTGAAAAAGAAACAGAAGAACCAAGATTCAAACCAGGCACTCAAATATAGCATGTGGGTGTCCCAAGTAGTGGTGTAACCCATTCTGTCACACTGCTAGCCTTGTGATTAGTAATTTTTTTTAGTTATTAATCAGTTATCAGTTTTTCAATGTTGATATGATATTGGTCATAATGATCATGCTTTATTGAAAAACAATAATTGGGTTGACAAACATGAGGAAAAGTTTATTCTCATACATTGTTGGTAAGTTAAATGGGTACATTATTTTAAATGGTAACTTAATAAGATATACTTAAATTTTATTTTTTTATTTTTTTTAATATTTATTTATTTATTTATTTTTATTGTCAGACACTTTTTTTAACTTTTATTTAATGAATATAAATTTCCAAAGTACAGAATATGGATTACAATGGCTTCCCCCCATAACGTCCCTCCCACCTGCAACCCACTTTTATTTAGTAAATATAAATTTCCAATTACTGACGCCATAAACAAGAGTGTCAAATTGTTAAGTCAACAACAGGAGTCACTGTGTACTTACTTCTCATGTGGGATCTGTCCTTAATGTGTTGTCCAATGTGAAGTAATGCTGTAACTAGTACTGAAACAGTATTTTACACTTTGTGTATCTGTGTGATTAGTAATTTTAAAAACTCAGTCTGCAGTATACAATGGGAATATCCAAAACAGTAGTTCATAATGATGAAAAAAATACATGAAGCAGTGTTCAAACTAATCAGGAAAATGAATATTAAAACTACAATGGAAGGGGACTAAAATGAAAAGACTGACAAAACTAAATGTTTGCAAGGCTAAGGAGAAACTGGACCCTTTAACAGAAATAGTAAATTGATACAAACACCTTAGATAATCTTGTTTAGTATTGATGATGCTGATGTGGGCGTACCTCTTTTATAGTCTGGTTTCATAATGGATCTCTGATCCTTGCCTCATAAAGAGTCACTCAACATGGCTACCTTCTCCGTTAATGCATAGTGCTGTCCTCTATAACCAGCAGGATACTTCCAAGTGCCAGTAATACAGATAAGGTGAACGAGGCCTTGTTCTTTCTTGGATCATTCACTTTTGGGGAAGCAGAAACAAACCATTAGTTTTTTAATAGAAGAATAACAAAAACGAAAATGAATGGACTACTGTTACTACAGGCAATACAAACTAATCTCACAAGCATTGTGTTAAGTACAAAAGTCACTTACATAACAGTACAAGTTGTATGACTCCATTTATATACTTTGCATGTATAAAAATTTTGTGAAGACAGAAACCAGAAGTCAATTATTCTTTGAAATGTAGTTAATCCAGAAGAGTTTGAAAGGAATATGGGATGTGAACAATATTCTGTTTCCTGGTTTGATTGATGGTCATATGAGTATTTTAATCCCATGAAGAGTCATCAAATGGTTTATGTACTACTCTCTGCACTTATGTTAGGCTTGAAAAATATGTCCTTTACAAGCATTCATTGGTTAAGTTTACTCATTTATTTATTTATTCTCTTTCAAAGCACTTAACAAACACTGAAGGCTGGGCATTTTGCTTGTCTGAATCCTATATTGGAATATCTGGATTTCATACTCACCTCTGGCTCCTGATTTCAGATTGCTACTAATGCAGACCTTGGGATGCAGCAGTAATGACTGAAGTATTTTGGTTCAAGTAACTGGACTCCTGCTGCTCATGTGAAAGACTTGGATTGCACTGCAGCTAAAGCCATTGTGGGCACTGGGGGAATGAACTGATGGGTGGGATGTGTTTCTCTCTCTCTCTCTCTCTCTGATTCTCAAAAAAAAAAAAAAAAGTGCTCAATGAATATGGTCCAGCAATTAAATCCGCATTTGGGATACCTGCTTCCCATTTCAGAGAGCCTGGGTTTAAGTACTGGTTCTACCACTTATTCCAGGTTCCTTGTGATGCAGGAGAAGTGTTATCTGGGATGCAGCAGATGACAGCTCAAGTTGCTGTGTATCTACTGTTCTTATAAGAGATCCAGACTGAGTTCCCTGCTCCCAACTTTGACCTGGCCCAGCCGTGGCTATTGCAGGCATCTGTGGGGTCAATCTGTCTTTCTTTCTCAAATGCTTTGAAATAAATAAGAAAAATTAAAATAAATGAAATAAAAAAGATATCAAATTAACATATTTTGGTCCTCTGTGAACAAAATAGTAAACTTCTTATGTATCTATATTTCTATTTCTATAAGCTGAATATGTATATATTCATATACTGCTTGATAGTTTGTTAAATGTGTGTAATATTTACACTCATAATTTTTTTAAAGATTTATTTTATTTATTTGAAAGTCAGAGTTACATAGAGAGGTAAAGAAAGAAAGAGAGGTATTCCATCCGCTGGTTCACTCCCCAGATGGCTGCAACAGCTGGAGTGCGCCGATCCAAAGCCAGGAGCCAGGAGCTTCTTCTGGGTCTCCCACACGGGTGCAGGAGCCCAAGGACTTGGGCCATCTTGTATTGCTTCCCCAGGCCATAGCAGAGAGCTAGATGGGAAGAGGGGCAGTTGGGACTAGAACTGGTGCCCATATGGGATGCTGGCGCTTCAGGCCAGGGTGTTAACCCACTGTGCCACAGCGCTGACCCCTACACTCAAAATTTTAAATATTAACAAAATAATTCATCCATTCCAAGCCTTAATGAGTAAAATGCTTAACAGCTTTAATTTACAGTAAGAATCTGCTTACTTTAATAATTTTTAAAATTATACTTATTACATTCACGTGGTTAACATAAGCCAATTTGCACCTGAAAGATGGAGACTTCAAAATATCTGATTTTTGAAGGGAGTAACAGCTTTTGGAGACAATTTTGTAAATTAAATTCAAAAAGAAATTTTATATTGATTTGTTTTTTTTTATGCTCCCATTTGACTCATGTCTGAAGACGAAAGTGATTTACAAAGGTTGATGAATTCTGAGATATAAACTCACCTGTCTCAGTTGCCATCTACTACTAATTGGCATCCAAGTAGGTCTCATGTTACTTAAACCAGTGAATGAATACTATTCTGTCCTGAAGTTATCCTTCTGGCAATACCAAAACAAAAAAGAAACCCAGAGAACAACCTTTTGAGCTTCAAGGAAGTATTTTTCACTCCTGTATTCTTTATCATTTCATCTCCTTTTCAAAGAGAAATTGCTAATTTGGGGATTTTCTAATCCATATATTCATTTTTTACATATAGATAGCATCTCTAAGATTCCAAAATACTGATAATAATTGAAGTTTACATTAGCATCTTCAGTTAAATTTTAACAATGTTTAATTTTAATATCAATTCCCTTAAGAGAGAATACTTCTTGCCTGCATTCAATAAGAAATGTAGCAGGCTCATTGACCACATATAAACTAGCATATACAATTTAGCATTTATTTTTATAAACTGTGAAATTCCACTTACTCAAGAATTGTCTGGTCATCATCTTCAATCATTCAGGATGTCTGCAATTTCATGAATTATTGAAGTAAATACCTGATGGGGAGTTTGGAAATGGGACTAGTTGTCATGACATGAAGTGGTACATGGGCTCAATAAAGAGAAAATTAAGTGAAGTTCATTTATTAACAATCATATAACCATCCATTATATTGATATATCAATAAACATTTATGATTATCTTTATAAATCAGGCACTGTAGGATGAATGGAAATTAAAAATGGAAAAAAATACATAGTATTTGCCTGGTAGAGCTAAGCAAAAGAGAGGAAATAAATACAAACACAAATAGTTGAGTTAAATAGACATTAAAAATGTAATTGAGTTATTATATCAGAAGGGTAAAGGGAAACTGAACAAGATCTGCAGGAGTTCTTCAGATGGGGAGGGGATCATTCTAAAGGTAGTAAAAAAAGATAAATCTAGAGAGCATACTTACCACACCACAAAATAAGGTGGTATCTCCTAGAAATCCAGTCTCACAAAGTAGTAATGTTGCAGACCAGCTTGGCAGAGGAGACAAAAACATTAGGCAAAGATTTAGCCATCAGACTTTGCATGCATTGCACTAAGGATCATGGAATATATTCTATAGGAAAGGATGAATCATTGAAGGCTTTGAGGAAGTCTATATCCAATTTGTATTCTGCAAAAATTCTTTGTTGCATCAATATTGTCACCAAAGTAAAGCCTGAGACAATTAATTGTAATGGATTATTTGTTTTCAATATGGTCCAAGTCAGCGTGGGATACTTGAGGGGAGTGAGGAAGAAAACGAAGGGAAAAAAAGAGCAAAAAAAGATTTATTATTATTGTTGTGGGCAGTTAAGGCCTGTTTCTGCCTAGACGTTTTGAGAAATGTACAAATATTTCCAAGAATCACTTGCTTAGGAAAATTGATCTGTTTGCTGTTAATGAATCAAGAGTTGCATCTGGGAGGCCCATATGTGGTCATGCAACAGGTTAAGCTGCCACTTGTGACTCCAGCATCTCATCCTGGAGCACTGATTGGAGTCTCAGCTGCTCTGCTTACTATCCAGCTACACTGCTAATGCGTTTGGGAAAGCGGAAGAACACAGCCTAAGTCTTTCACCCCTTACCACGCAGAATACATTCTTGATTCCTGGCTGCAGCCTGGCCCAAATCTGGCTGTTGCAGCCAATGTGGAGTATACCAATGGATAGAGGATCTCTCTCTCTCACTCACTGGTCTTTCAAATAAATAAATAAATCTTAGGACAAATACCATATGTTCTCCCTGACCTGTGATAACTAATAGAGCACTTAAAAGGCAATCTATAGATGTGAAATTGACACTTTGAGAAGTAATGACCTTGAACAGCCCTTGTCTTGACTGTTAAGGAACTTTTTTTTTTCATACTATTTGTTGAACTCTTTAGTTAACATAGAGTTAATCATATGTTGTAAAGTTAATTAAAATAGATCTTAAAAAATAAGAATGGTAATAGGAGAGGGAGGAAGGCAAGGGGTGTGAGGTTGGGTACAGTGGAAAGAATCACTGTGTTCCTAAAGTTGTAATTATGAAATATTGTATTCCTTAAATAAAAGGTTTCTGGGAAAAATTTTTAAAAAAGATCTGCATCCAGGGTTTTAGACCTTTCCCACTGGAGCTCCACTTGCAGTCCCAGATATCTCCCTGCGACAGAGTCGGGCATAAAATAAAGATGTGGTATGAACGTTTTTGTACAAAATTGTTAGAAAAGAACTATCTTCCAAAGGATGTGGCCAGGACACAGAAGTCATCTAGTGCAAATCTTCTTGGAGCGTATATAATATGATGGCAAATAGTAACTCAGAAATGTGAGAAAAGTGGACAGGTGTCAGGCTTCAGAGAAGCCTTCCTGACTGGGGTTTGATAATGTTAATAGGCAATGCTGACTAATGTTTTAGAAACTTTGCCAAATATATTTGCTGGCTGGGCACTTAGCTTTGCTACTGTAAACTGCAAATTCCAACAGATATCATTATTATTGTGCTCTGGTAATACCTTAAAATTTTAATGGGAGAAATTCAGGCAGTGTCTGGCTGGTGGCTAGTGAGCCTTTTACAAGATTGCATTTTGAAAGTTTCATTTTTGAAATATAACCCAAGACATAATTCTGTGTTTGCTGAAATTTTAGCAGATTTGGAAGTTCTGTTTGGTGTTCTTGTTCATTAGTCACTGGCATTGTCCAAAGCAACAATGATTTCCTGTGGTTTAATGTTTATATCAGCATTTCTCACCCTTCCATGCAAGGATTTTGTATGGCACTTTGATTTATTTATTTCTTATGGATCATTTCCTTTATTTCATTAACATCACAGTGACAATTCTTCAAAATTTGCTGAAAATAAATTCAAACACATAAGAACATGTTTGTCTTCTAAATAATGGGTATTTTTTAAGATAAAGTAACATCCTTCATAGTGCAGATATTAAAAATGAAGCATGGCCAAGATAATTAAGAAGTCTCAAAACAAATGCTTCCTCAAATCAGAGAATCAGGCTTTTAATATTGTGAATATTGAGTATTGGTAGTCCTTTATTCTCTTGCTCTGAAAGTAAATCATCAGGACATTGGGGAAAAAAAAAAAAAAACCACCTTGTCAAAGCAACAAATATTTTAATACTGAATGTGTAGGTCTAATTCCTTCTGTTTTACCATTCCTGCATTGTTAGTTTTTAATTTAGAATCAATCTTCTGTGCACCTATACCTGGAAGAATTTTATAAAAATGAGTAATAATATTTTGCAGTGTCATAATTAAGCCAATTAGCCATAAATATTCCTTTTAAAAGAGTGAATCCCGCTTAACTCTGAGAATAGCTTATCCAGGAACAAAAATCTGAAATGGTTCTCTACTATCCACAATTGGAAGATCTCTTTAGCAGAACATTAGAGGTGGCATCCCACAGATTCTTGGGCAGTTCTCAGTCTACCTTTGAATTACTTTGCCATGTGAACTACCTATTTACTGTTCCTTTTAACTCTGATGTCTTATTACTACTTTTGTACTTAGCATATACTATCACTATGAACTCAACTTCCCCTTTTGAGATTTCAGTGGTATTTATCTTTAAGATAGTGAAAACAGAATTTAATCAATTCTTCTTCATCTTTCTCAATATACAACAACACCCTAGAACCTATAAGTTGCATCTTTCCTTTAATGCCTTCTTTATCACTATCATTTTATGTAAAGAAAAATACTCAAACAGCTTTATGATAAATGAGGTATGTGCGATTATTCCTATGCAACAAACTGCAGTATTTGCTATACCTCCTATAAGCACACTTAAAAAAAAATATCCCAATGATCAAATGAATGGATGGAGGAATAAACTGCATCCTTCCAGTATATATTTTAGCTTTCAGGGGTAGGGAAAACACAATTGTGGCTGGATGGTTGAAAGGCACTCCCTTGAAAGAGAGAGAGAGAGAGAGAAGAGAGACAGATCTTCCATCTCTGGGTCCACTCTTCAAATGCCTGAAACAGCCCCAGGTTGGGCCAGGCCAAAATCAGAAGCCTGGAACTCCATCCAGATCTTTCACATGGGTGGTAGGGGCCTAAACACTTGAATCATCATCTGCTGACTCCCAGGCTGCATCCGGTGAAAGCTGGATTAGAAGCAGGGTAGTCTGTACTCAAACTAGCACTCTGATGTAGGATACAAGGGTATCAAGAGGTGGCTTAACTGGTTATGCATGATGCTTGTCTCACATACAGTTTGTAAAATGAGGGAAAAAAATCTCAAAAATGTTGTCTGATTTGCCAAAGAACACTTTAACCTAAGATGTTAGAAGCAAATTATAGTTCTGTTGATTCCTACCATTGGTATCTTTCACAACATCCCTGTGATAAGATTTTTTTGATATAATTTTAGGAGTCTGATTATTTTCCTTTCATGGACATTTGATTGTTTTTATTTAAAATGTATTGCTAACTTTGTCTAGTAGCATAGGTAACACATGGTCTGTTGAGTTGGGCAGATGTCAATCATCATTTATTCTGTGAAAAAATTGAGAATGAGACTTTCACTCCCTGCACACAATTAAACTCATCTACTCTGAAACTCTAAAATGGAGTTCAAGTCAGTGTCACTTCCATGATACCACAATTGCAGAAAATTTTGTTAGCCTATACATGGACAATCTCTTATGCATCTGTGAATAATAGAACTCTACTTCACACTGCAGTTGAAATAGTATCTGACTCTGTGGTAAAAAAAAAAAAAAAATCCTACATGGAGGAGCTCTGTGAGACTTCAGAGGAAAGAAAGGGTCATCAAAGAAGAATGTATTCTTCTCTGAAGGAAGGAGAGAATATCCACTTTGCTTATGGTCGTGTCCAAATACTGATGGAGTCTATTGTCAGAAAAGGCTTCCATAGCCTTGGCAGCCCATGGCAAGAGCCTCGAGTGATCACTGACATCATAAATAAGAGAGTTAATAGTTAAAGGAACAACAGAAGTCACTGTGCACTTACTCCCCGTGTAGGGCCTCTGTCTTTAATGAGTTGTACTATGAGAATCGACTGCAAATCATGTTCTCAAACTGTACTCTATATGTTGTGTGTGTACGTGGGTGCAAACTGTTGAAATCTATGCTTAATGTGGATTTGGTCCTCTGTATATAAAGTCAAACTAAAAATGAGATGGGAGAAGGAGAGGGAGGTGGGATGGGAATTGGGGTGGGAGGGTGGGTATGGGGAAAGAATCTATATTCCTAAAGTTGTATCTATGAAAAAATGCATTCATAAAATAAAACTTAAAAAAAAAAGAAATAGTGTCTGATACATTATATGGATTGTAAGCACTTGACAAAAGATGAAAGGCACTTACTGATTTTAATAAAGATATACTGCTTTTTTTTCTTTGATGTATTAATGCTACCACACACTGGATTCTTTTGCTACCTACAATGTTTATTTCTACAATGTCCTATTTCTAGGACATGTGTTGCTGCTAATGTTCTTGGATCAGTAAGTCTAGTTTTTTTTGTTTTTTTTTTTTTTTTTTTTTTTTTTTTTTTTTTTTTGCCAGGCAGAGTTAGACAGTGAGAGAGACAGAGAGTTATAAACAGTGAGAGAGAGACAGAGAGAAAGGTCTTCCTTCCGTTGGTTCACGCCCATAATGGCAGCCACAGCCGGCGCTGTGCCAATCTGAAGCCAGGAGCCAGGTGCTTCCTCCTGGTCTCCCATGTGGGTACAGGGGCCCAAGCACTTGGACCATCCTCCACTGCCTTCCCGGCCCACAGCAGAGAGCTGGATTGGAAGAGGAGCAGCCGGGACTAGTACCTGGCACCCCGACCGGGACTAGAACCCGGGGTGCCGGTCCCGCAGGCGGAGGATTAGCCAAGTGAGCCACGGCGCCGGCCAGTCTAGTTTTTTAGTTAATCTGACCCCAAGACAAATAATGGCTCTTCAGAGAGAATCCTTCATACATATCTTGTATGGGAATAAGTAAAGGAAATGAAGTTGATTAGAAATAAAAGAACATTCATTCTCTGTAAATACTGGAGAGATAATCAAAAAGAGAAGGAAATGTGTGTTGTTCTCCACTGCTCAAAAGTAAAGGGAAAAGTCTGTTGGTTCAGTGTGAAGATAACAAAAATATTGTCAGATTTTTGTGACTAACTAAAGCCTTATATTCATATTTAGGGTATACAATTGGTTCTCAGGTCAGCTTTGTATCTTAATGGTTAAGCTGCCACCTGTGTCACAATATCCTCTGTGGGTGCTCATTCATGTCCCAGCTGCTACACCTCCAATACAACTCCCTACTAATGTGCCTGGGAAAGCAGAAGAAGATGGACCAGGTTCTTGGGCCTTGCACCCACAGGACTCCTACCTTCAACCTGACTCAACCCTGACTGTTGCATCCATTTGGGGAGTGAATCAGCAGATGGAAGATTCTCTCTCTCTCTCTCTCTCTCTCTGTCTTTCCCTCTCTCTCTGAAATAAAATAAATCTTTAAAAAAATAAAAGCTATAGGTTCTGCTCCCAAGATTCGTTTATGGCATGTGCTGGGAGAGAAAAAAAATTTACGTTAGTGAAAATTATGGGTAACCATTATAGAGATGTTTGAATCAAATAGTGATATATACATTATGCATAACTAACTGAATAATATACTTGTACTGGTGAGTCTTTAAAATATTTTAAATTAAAGAATTTTAAATTAAAGAATTCAAATTAGAAAATGTGTAATGAGATATTAATAAACAACTTTTACCATTACCCATTCAGACATTTCTGCTTGATATTTTATACATATATAACACATGTATAAGATATAGTATATATAAATAACATTACTGTTACAGCTAAAAGTTTCTTCCTTACCATGTGTTCCTCTCCAATCGCATTCTCATGTTTTATTCAAAAGGAAATCATAATCTGAATTTATTTCAGAACGCACAGGAATTCCAGGGTAATTTTTATATTCTTACATAATATGAATGTGCTGCATTTCAAGAGTAAATACTTTCATTTGCAACTTTATAAGTTCTATAAATAGATAGGAGTATATCATACTTCAGTTTGCTTTTGTTCTTCAACATTTATGTTATTGATATCCATTACTGCTTCATGTAGTTCTAGTCCATTTATTGCAGAACCTGAAAGATATGAAGAAATGGCCAGAAATACTTGGTGTAGTGGTTAAGATGATATTATATACACACATCCCATAGGGGAGTGTCTGAGTTTGAGTCCTGTCTCTGCTTTTGATTCTGTCATACTCTGGGAAGCAGCAGGTGATGTCCCAAGTATTTGGTCCCCTTCCACAATCATGGGAGATTCTGATGGAGTTCCAAGCTGTGCTTTTGTCTGGCCCAACACAAGCTGTCACAGGCATTTTAAGGGTGAACCATTAGATGGAATATCTTGCTCTGTCACCTTCTTGCAAAGATTTCTTATGTTTTTGGTAATATGCACCATCATAGATGTGGGCTGGTATCACATGGATGTTTTGATTTGCATTTCCCTAATGATTAATGACATTGGAATCTTTTTTCATGTACATTCTGCTTTTTCTGTGCTTATTTTCCATTTGTACAGCTTTTTTTGAGAAAATGTCTTTTCAAATCCTTTACCTTCTTTGAATCAAATTTTTTTCTTCTGCTTTGAATTTTACCTGGATTTTCATCTCTTTTCACATAATATGACTTGCAATTATTTTACCCATGTGACCAGTCACTTCCCACTTTCTACTTTTATGCTCCCTTTTTGGTTCTGAATTTTGTTTGTTTTGTTTTTGTCTTGACAATTTGGTTATAGCAGGTCTTGGTGTGGATATCTTTGAGTTCATTCTATTAGGACTTCACTGAGCATCTTGGATACTCATTTAATCAAATGTGGAAAGTTTTTAGTCCATTTTTTTTTTTTTTCAAATAGTCTCTGGCTCTTTCTTTCTCTCTCTTTCCCCTCCCACAGTGCATGTATTGATCTACCTGATGGAATTCCACAGGTCACTTAGGATCCATTTATTTAATCATTTACTCTTCATTCCTGAAACTCAGTAATTTCCCTTGTTCTATCTTTAAGTTCACTGATTCTTTGTTCTGCATCCTCAGATCTCTTTGAATTTGTGTAATGAAATTTTAATTTTGGGTTATTATATATTTCAATTCTAGAATTATCTTCTAGGAGTTTTTTTTAGATTTTCTGTCTCCTTTTTTTTTTTTTCTATTTTGTTCATACATCTTTCTTTTCTTGACTTTTTTCACATCTTTCTTAGTTCTTTAAGTATATTTAAAATTATTATTTTAAGGTGTTTTGTTTGCTTTTTAGTAGATCAGCCACCAGGTCTTTTAGTTTCTGTTCGTTTACTTTTTTTCCTTTGAATGACTCATACTTTACTGTTTCTTTGTATTCACTGTAGTTTGTTGTTGTAAGAACACTTGTCATTGAAATCTAATAGTTTGATAACATTGTGGTGAGGTGGGTTAAGCCACCACCATCTGAGATGCCCATATCCCATATTGGGAGTGTCAGTTTGAATCTCTGCTGCTCTACTTCCCATACAGTTCTCTGCTAATGTGCTTGGGAAAACAGCATAAGACATTCCAAGTCCTGTGCCCCTGCCACTCATTTGGGAAACTCGGATGGAGTATCAGATTCTAGATTTAGCTTGACTTAGCCCCAGCTGTTGGGGTCATTTGGAGGGAGAACAAGTAGGTGAAAGATATATTTCTCTCTCTCTCTCAGATCAGTAGATTGGAGATTCTCTCTCTCTCTCTCTCTCCATTTCCATGTCATCTTGCCTTTCAAATAAATAAAAGCAAATCTTTAAAAAAGAAAATTTGATTGTATTTATAGTCTAATTTGGAGGAGAGTGGTCACTTTACAATATTGAATCTTCAAAGGCAATTGTCTGTTTTTTTATTATTTGTTTATTTCTTTGGAATTTTGCCATTTTAAAATATTTCGTAATATTCTTCAAATCTATTTGCTGATATTTAAATTTTTCCTAGTAGACTTAGAGTTTTTCTTGTTGAGTTGAATGGCATATTTATCTCTATTACATTTTATGATTTATTACATAATTATGCTGGCTATTGTGGCAATTTGGGGAGAGAACCAGTGGATGGAAGATCTCTTTGTCTGTCTGTCTTTCCTTTTCACTCTGTAACTCTACTTTTCAAGTAAACAAATAAATGTTTAAAAAATAGCCAAAGCAAGAGATTTATTTAATTATGTGATATCAAGACATTCTATTTTGTCAGAAGGAAGTCTTTTTTGGAGGAGGGGTTTACAATAAAATCTGTATCTTAAAATGATTAGATTTTAATTCCTCTAAATGCAGGTGCATTTACAAAGAAAAAAAAAAAAAGGAAGACCTAAATGGAAGATCTCTGCGAGTGAAATCCCAGTGGAAAGAATGGGGCCATCAAAGAAGGAGGTAGCTTTCTCTGAAGGGAGGAGAGAACTTCCACTTTGACTATGACCCTTTCTATATAAGATCGAAGTCAGCGAACCCTAAAGGCTTCCATAGCCTTGGCAACTCATGACTAGAGCCTAGGGAGATCACTGACGCCATAAACAAGAGTGTCAAATTGTTAAGTCAACAACAGGAGTCACTGTTTACTTACTCCTCATGTGGGATGTGTCCTTAGTGTGTTGTCCAATGTGAAGTAATGCTATAACTAGTACTGAAACAGTATTTTACACTTTGTGTTTCTGTGTGGGTGCAAACTGATGAAATCTTAATATATACTGAATTGATCTTCTGTATATAAAGATAATTGAAAATGAATCTTGATGTGAATGGAATGGGAGAGGGAGCTGGAGATGGGAGGGGTGTGAGTGGGAGGGAAATTATAGGGGGGGAGCCATTGTAATCCATTAACTGTACTTTGAAAATTTATATTTACTAAATAAAAAATGTAAAAAAAAGAATGAGAAGTAAATTAGTATCTTCCTTGAAATAATAATATGAGTACTAGATTTTGAGGGATTGAAGCTAGTGGGTGCTGATTGAGTATAAAGACACCAACTAAATTTCAGTGTTTAAACTTGAGGTAAACTTCCCTGCACCTGGGTCTCTTCTGGGAGGACTGGTCTTAGTCAGTCCAAGAAAAGGGCTTGCCACATTCTGTTTTCTGTGACCTGCTTGCAACTCCTGCTCAGAGCTCTCTGGATAAAGGCAGGCACTTCACCCAGTGAAGTCAAGTATTTGTCTTATGAGTTGTGAGATATCCTAGTGGTAAAAGCCAAAGAAAAAGAAAATTCAATAATCTAAGATTTCTTTGGAAATACAAGAGAAAAAGTCATTGGGAACAGGAGACAAAGCTGAAAGGAAGACTCTACAGAGAGACAGAGTCCAAGAGAACTGGTAGGAGATACTGAGAACCAAACTAAAACCAAAGAGCTCTCACAGGTAAACAGAAAACAAGTTCCTGGAACTCCATGATATACTGAATTATTGTTCAGCATATATTCAATCCTGCCACCCCTCCCCTTGAAAGTATACTACTCATCTATGATGAATTTGTGAAATTGGACACTGATTTCCTTGACCATTGGAGTGAGAATAGATCATATATGTATGGCTTCACTTATATTTTTGTGATCTAACATGAGCAAAGCAAGTTTAAGGAAACTCAAAGAGCCTAAGGTAATCCAATATGTATAAAACAAGACCATCATCAGCCACACCTGAATAGACCCACAGAATGAATAAGTAAAATAAAATACAAGTATTGGTGAGGTTGTAGGGTGCTGAGATAGTAAACCTCTCACATAACAAAAATTATCTAATAAAAGCTACATTAAATGCTTGTCTTTTCTAAATTCATTGTCAGTTTCTACAAGGCCTACTTGTATGGATAATTCTGGATTTTTATGAATTTTACCTCTCATTCTGTTACTGTATTGTCACATAATGCATGTCCTGTGTTTGCGGTGGTCTAGGCAGATCCATTACTTTAAAAAAGGAGGCTAAAACAGGATCTAAGAAATTCCAATTAAAAGTAAGTTAGCAGTGCAATTATATATCTAGTTTTTTAAAGTTGCAGGTTCTGGGGACCTATACAGAAAGAAAAATTCTGAACAAATATTACTAGCTGTCAATAAGGACCAACTAAGTGATTCTAGGTTTTATATAGCATGCTAATATTTTTTCAATGAAAAGAATTAAGTAAAATAAAATATATGCAGAATACATATGGCATTTGGCCAAGTGGATAAGATGCCACTAGGGAGAGCCACATTCTTCATCAGAGTGCCTAGGTTTGAGTCAGAGTTCCTGTGCCGATTCTAGACTCCTGCTAATGCATACTCGGGGAAGCAGCAGGTGGTGACTTGAGTACCTGGGTTCTGCTCCCCACTTGAGAGACCTGTATTGAATTTCTGGTCCCCGGTTTCAGTCCAGTGCAGTGCCAGACACTGTGGACATTTGGATAGTGAACTGGTGGATGGGAGATCTCTCTCTTTCACTGTCTGTTTTAAATAAACAGCTTAACATTAAATATGTACTTTTATAATTAAAATACAATAAAATTAAGATTAAATTTAATTAATTATACATTGCATTAAGATTAGAATGAAATTAATTACAAAAAATTTCAAATATAAATTCCCTAAAGCTTCAAAGTTGTTACTATCTCAGAAGTTGTCTAAATAACTACAAAGCTTACTAATCTTTTTAATGAAAATGAAGCTGATAAAAATCCTGCTTCATATTTTTATTACAAATGTATATGGATGCTTTTGAAAAATATTTTTAATTATTTATGATTCTCATTTGAATGCTCATTTGAATTTAAATTTTCTTGAAATTTTAAGAAATCATGTATTGTTTAAATATTTTATTTTTTTGTTCAAATATGTCACTGTACAGGTTACTGTTTTTAGTAGGCATGTCTCCTAACTTCATTAAATATATATAACAAATAGGTGACTTTAATATTGTCTTTTTACATATTTTCCCTTTCATTACTGAAAATATATCAAAGATTCATTTTAGAATATTTTCGTGTTTGAAGAAATAGTATTAACTCCCTCATATTTGTGAGATTTAAAAGGAGTTCCAAAGTGGAAGTCTGAGTTTTCTCACTGGATATGTTGTCTAAGTTCACACATTATTTAGCAGCAAACTACATCCAGAAAGAAGGCTTTCAAGTGCTAAAATTCTTATCTTTTTATTGGTTTTAATTATTAGCAACTATACATGTTAAGTAAAAATATTTCAGGATTATATTGTTGGAGGGATGGTGATGAAGCAGATTTATTTCCTCTTTTGATTTTTTATTTAAGACAAAGTTTTGAAGAAACAATTTTCTTTTTAAGATTTATTTTATTTATTTGAATGTCAGAGTTACAGCGAGAGAAGAGAGGCAGAGAGAGAGAGAGAGAGAGAGAAAGATCTATCCATTGGTTGACTCCCCAATTGGCCACAACGGCCAGAGCTGAGCTGAGCTGATCCAAAACCAGGAGCCAGGAGTTTCTTCCGGGTCCCCCACGCGGGTGCAGGAGCCCAAGAACTTGGGCCATCTTGTACTGCTTTCCCAGACCATAGCAGAGAGCTGGATCAGAAGTGGAGCAGCCAGGTCTCAAACAGGCACCCATATAGAGTGCCGACACTGCAGGCGGCAGTTTTATCCACTCTGCCACAGTGCTGGTCCCCAAACAAACAATTCTTTAACCAAGTAAATAATAGTGGATATGTTTAAAAACCAAATTCTGGTTTTTATAATATCATTTCCAATATAATATCAGGACAAGAAAATAATTGGTTCTTTTAATTTAGTAAAATTAATAATGTCTTAACAAGGGACATGACTAAAAACGTGTCTATTTAAAGACCTTTTTGCCTGTCAAATCAGATATTTCTACTGGCTGGTTAAGTCAAGCAGAAAGGGAACTTTATGTATTTATTTATAAAGGGAACAATTTTCATATATTTCAAATACACAGTTTTAAGTACATAATTATACTTCCCACCCTCCCTCCATCCCTCTTACTATCCCTCCCTCCTCCTTTCTTGATTATTTTTCTTTTAAGTTTTGAGATGATATACTTTAAATTTATTTTATAATAATAAACTTAATTCTTCACTAAATAAAGAAGTCAACAAGTAGTAAGTAGAAAGACCACTGTTCCTCATTAGTATAGACAAAGGCTATAAATAATAATCAAATCAAGATGTCAATTTCACTCACATGCTTTACCTTTTTCTTGGCCTCTATATGTTATCACAAATTAGAGAAAACATTATATTTATCTTTGGGGGACTGGCTTATTTCAAAAGCATACTAGTCTCCAATTACATCCGTTTCAGTGTGAAGAACAATATTTCATTCTTTTTATAGCTGAATAGTATTCCATTGTGCATGTTATTTTTTGAAAGACAATGTGGTATGAGTTGATGGAATTTGATAATGAGTCATGAGTTGCTGGACATCTGGATTGATTCCATAAGTCAGCAGTTAAGAATTGAGCTCCTATTAATATGGGGGAATAAATAACTCTTTAATATGTTAATTCATTTCATTCAGGTAAATTCCTAGGAGAGGAATGGCTAAGTCATATAGCAGATCTATTTTCAGATTTCTGAGGAATCTCCATGCTGTCTTCCAGAACACTTGTACTAGTTTATATTCCCATCAACACTGTAGTAGGGTATCTATTTCCCCACATCCTCCCCAGAATTTGTTATTTTTCTGATTTTTGGATGATAGCCATTCTAACACAGTTGAGGTAAAACCTCATTATGGTTTTTATTTTCATTTCCTTGATGGCTAGTGATCCTGAACATATTTTCATGTGTCTATTTGCTATTTGTAGTTCATCCCTCTAAAAATGCCTGTGCATATCCTTAGCCCATTTCTTAACTGAACAACTTGTTGTTGCTCAGTTTTTTAAGCTCCTTTGATAATCTGGGTGGTAAGCTTTCATCAGATGTATAGTTTGCAGATATTTTCTCTCATTCTGTCGGCTGTTTCTTCATTTAGCATTTCTTTCGCTGTGCAGAAACGTCTTTGCCTGATGTAATCCAACTGGTTTGCTTTTGCTTCTACTTCCTGTGCTTCTGGGGTCTTACTCAAGAAGTTTTGCAAAGGTCAAACACCTTGTAGTGTTTCACCTTATGTTTTCCTTTAGCAATTTGATAGTTTCCGATCTGAGGTATAGATCATTGATCAGTTTTTGAGTTGATTTTTGTACAGGGTGTATGGCAAGAGACTTGTTTCATACTTCTGTGTGCGTGCAGAGATCTTATTTTTCCAACACATTTGTTGAAGACACTGTCCTTTCTCCCGACAGTGATTTTAGCTTATTTGTCAAAAATTGTTTCGATGTAGATGTGTGAATTAATTTCTGAGGTTTCTAATCTGTTTCATTGGTCCATTCTATTTTTGTTTTCATTATAATTGCCCTATAAAATGTACTGAAATATGGTATTGTGATGACTCTGGATTTGATTTCATTGTTTATTATTGCTTTAGCTATTTGGGTCTCTTGTGTTTCCATATGAATTTTAGGACCATTTTTTCTAGATATGAGAAGAATGTCCTTGGTATATTGATTGTGATCTCATTGAATCTGTAAATTGCTTTGAATAGTATGGATATTTTGATGATATTAATGCATGAATATGGAATATTTTGCCATTTTTTCTATTTTCTTCTATTTCTTTTTTCATGTTTTGTAATTTTCATTGTAGAGGTCTTTCAAGTTCTTGATTAAATTAGTAGTTATTGTGAATTGTGCTTATCTTACAAATTCTTCTCAGCCATGGTTTGTGTGTGTGTGTACACAAATGATATTGGTTTTTCCATGCTGATTTATAACCTACAACTTTGCCAAACACTCTTATAAGTCCCCCAGTGGAGTCTTTTGGTTCCTCTTTTATAGGATCATGTCATCTGCAAGCAGTTATAAATTGATTTCCTCTTTTCCAATTTGTATCCCTTTGATTTCTTTTTCTTGTCTAATGGCTCTGACTATAACTTCCAGAACTGTATTGAATAGCAATGGTGAAAGTGGGAATTCTTGTCCAGTTCTGTATCTTTGTGGAAATAATTCCAGCTTTTACTCATTCAATATGATGTTGGCAGTAGGTTTGTCATAAATTGCCTCGACTGTGCTTAGGTATATTCTTAAGGTTTCCTAAATGTTTTTATCATGAAAGGATATTGTATTTTATCAGTTGCTTGCTCTACATCTCTTGAGATAATCATGAGGTTTTTATTTTTCATTTTCTTAAGGTGATGTGAATATTTATTGATTTGTGCATTTTGAACCATCCCTTTATTCCAGGGATAAATCCCAATTGGTCCAGGTGGATGATATTTTTGATGCATTGTTGGGTTAAATTAGTTAGTATTTTATAGAGGATTTTTGCATCTATGTTCAAGAATTTTAATCTATAGTACTCTTTCATTGAAGCATCTCTTTTGGTTTTGCAACGAAGGTGATATTGGAATCATAGAAGGAATTTGAGAGGGTTCCCTCCATTTCAATTATTAAAATTTGGTAGAATTCAGCAGTAAAGCCATCCAGTCCTGGGCTTTTTTTTGTTGGTAGAGCTGTTATTACTGATTCAATCTCCATCTTTTTTTTTTTTTGGACAGGCAGAGTGGATAGTGAGAAAGAGAGAGACAGAGAGAAAGGTCTTCCTTTGCTGTTGGTTCATCCTCCAATGGCCGCCGCGGCCAGCGTGCTGCGGCCGGCGCACCGCGCTGATCCGATGGCAGGAGCCAGGTGCTTCTCCTGGTCTCCCATGTGCGTGCAGGGGCCCAAGCACTTGGGGCATCCTCCACTGCACTCCCTGGCCACAGCAGAGAGCTGGCCTGGAAGAGGGGCAACCAGGACAGAATCCGGCGCCCCGACCGGGACTAGAACCCGTTGTGCCGGCGCCGCAAGGCGGAGGATTAGCCTAGTGATCCGCGGCGCCGGCTTCAATCTCCATCTTAATTATTGGTCTACTTAGATTTTCTATGACATTGTGCCTCAATTTTGGCAGTAATTCTTGATGACTCTTTGTATATCTCTGGTATCTATCATTATTAACATATCATTTTCATCTCTGATATTATTAATTTGTGCCTTCTCCCTTTTTGTAGTTATTTGGGTCAATGGTCTATCAAGTTGGTTTACTTTTTTAAAGAAAATTAGCTCTTCATTTCATTAATCTTTTATATGTTTTTAATTAGGTTCATTTATTTCTTTCCTAATATTTATTATTTCTTTCCTCCTACTAATTTTGGGTTTGGTTTGTTCTTGCTTTTCTAGGTCTTTGAGATGCATTGTTAGATCATTTACTTGATATCTTTTCATTTTCTTGATTTAAGCACCAATTACTATAAGCTTTCCTTCTAACGCTGCTTTTACTGTATCCCCTAAGTTTACATATGTTGTGTTGTCATCTTCACTCATTTCTAGGAATATTTTTATTTCCATTTTGGTTTCTTCTATCACTCACTGTTCATTAAGAGCATGTTGTTCAGTCACTATGTGTTTGCATATTTTATAGTTTCTTATATACTTTATTTTTCAGCTTTGTTTCATTGTGGTTAGATAAGATACATAGGATGATTTTTCAGAGTTTTTTTTTATTTGCTTAGACATATTTTATGGCTTTGCATATGAATATTTCATGCATTGATGAAAAGAAAGCATATTCTACAGCTGTGGGATGAAGGAAGCTCACAGAAGTTTAGAAATTCTGATTCAGAAAACAGGACAGTGTTAAGAGTTGAAAGTAACAGGAGCAAATAAATTATCTCATTAGGATGCCAAAAGTTGAAAACATGAGGTTTAGAAAGTTTGTTTTTTGTTATGTCATTGCTAAAATTAATAAATTCCTGGAGAAATGAGTGTTAATTGGCCTACAGTTGATGATGTGGTCAACTTGTGGCTATGAGAGAGAAGATCAACTTAATTATTTGTCTCTCCAAGATTACACCAAAAAGGAGTAGGTAATGTTCTCCATCCCATGAAAAATCAAAGTAGTATTAATTGAAGAAAGGTAAATGGACATGAGGCAAGCCAAATTTAACAGAATTTGTCTAATCATTCTTCCTAGCCAAAATCTATAAAATCTGTTCAATTAGCATATGTTCCCAGAAGTTTTCCCTGCTCAACAAAATAAAACCACATAATGTTTTTCTGAAAACTCACATTTTCTTCAAAGAAAAAAAATTTTAAGATTTATTATTTTTGCTAAAACTGCTGATTCACATCAAAATGACCATTCTTTTCCTGATTTCACCACAATGGAATCATGATGCTAAAACAATGGTAAGCCTATTGCTCACCTTCATATGCACACAATACGATGGGAAAAAGAATATTAATTTAAAATATGTAATAAGTTTTAAAAAGCAAACAAAGGTAAAAAATATAGTTTTTCTTTCTATAATCGATCATGAGGATAGAACTGATGTTTCTCATAACCCCTTCCAAAATTCCTTTAATTAGTCAGAATTATTTGCCTCCCCTCTGAAGCACATTACGAGGTTCACATGTTGTAAATATATAGCAGTTTCTATTAAATTTTGCCCTAAAAATTACAGAAAAAAGTCACATTGATGATTAGACAGGTTTTATGCTCATCCTTACTTGCCCTCATTTTACAGCAATAATCAATTCTTCATAGTCATCCCAAGTAATTTTTTTAAAAAATTCCCATTTATACATTTCTCCATAAAATATACATGTGGTAGTCTTGAATTCTTATTTAGTGTATCTAGTAGTATGGATCCCAGAGAAGAGTTACCCTATCATTGGATCTAAATCAGTGAAGCACAAAATCACAGAAATGTGAAATTATTAAGTGCAAATGTGAACAAAACTGTACAAACCTCCACTCATGGATCCTAAGATTCCTGTAGCAAGGCTACAACAGAAAAAGCCACTCATGTTGATTACTGACTAAGCATATTTTACATAGTAAACACTACTTTAAACATGAAAAACATAGTCTTTTGCCTACTACTTTAACTCAAATTCAAATCGAATACCACACTGAGCTATTTCCAAAAGGATTGTTATCAAGATTAGTGAATTCTTACAGCATGTGTCCACATTCTGTCATTACCCTTAACATGAAATTTTTAGTAAAAGTTGTGTGGAATATTACAATTGTTCATGAGATATTCAGTAGCTCCACTAAAAGTAAAATATGTTAGGAAGAGAATGTCAATCCACAAAAAAATTCTATTCCAGTAAGACAAATGTTTGTTCACAATGAAATCAGAAAGCTAGTTGGGTAATCCCTATGAATACTGGAGCCATATTAAGAAACTGGTGGGGGATTAGAGTTACAATGATGACTTGAAGATTTCCGTTGGTACTTGCAGATGGGACTGTTAGCATTGATGCTATGTAGATCACCTAAGGTGAGGAACTCATGTTATCATCCATTAGTGTCCATAGTGGGCTGATTAGTACCTCCATGCTCATTCTTGGAGTCTCAGGATGTGATCTCATTTTGAAATAGTGTCTTTGTAGTTATAATTAAGATGAGGTCACATTAAACTTGATGGGCCCTAAATCCCATCACTGGCATCCTTACAAGAATAGGAGACAGACATATAGAACAAAGAAAACAATGTGAAATGGAGGCAGAGATTGGAGCTATGCTACCACCACCAGGAGCCATCAAAAACTGTTCTCAACTTGTGGAAGAAGGGTGACCCTGCTGGCAATTTCGTTTTTGGGCTTCTATCCTCTATGCCTATGAAATGAAACATTTCTGTAGTTTTGAATCACACAATTTATGACACAATAATGCCCTTACCTGCAGTTTTGCTTTCTTCAATTTCAGTTACTTATATTCAATAGTGGTCCAAATATATTAAATGGAAAATGCTACAAATTAATAAATATGTTTAAACAACTTTCTCTAACTTATAACTGTTCTATTTTGCTAGCTACTATTATTAATCTCTTCCTGTGTCTAATTTATGTTAAACTTCATCATTTTAATATTCATGTAGGAAAAAGCAAAGTATACATAGTCTTAAATGCTATACATTGCTTCAGGAATGGAAGCGTCCCCTGTGGATAACAGCAAACAACTTTAATTTGTTGGGACACAACTATACTGTTTGTATAGATATGGATATTTTGTGGCCCCACTCACTTTCAGTAGTTTGGATAAGGAGACAGTTGATTGGCATAACAAAAGAGTCAACCTCTCTATCTACTTATTTAGATACTATCTTTATATATAAAGCACAATGACAAATGTTTCACTCTTTCTCCTTATTTACCAACCTATCAATGTTTCTCTTATACAATAAACAACTATCTGGGCATAAATATAGTTTTTTAAAGCTAAAATAGAATCACCTACTATACAATCATTAAATAACGTCCACCCGAGCCCATGTTAGGATAAAACAGGTTAAGCTACTGCTTGTAATCCCCGCATCCTGCTACATAGAGCTGGTTTCAGGCCTGACTATTCTACTTCCAATCCAGCTCCTTGCTAATTCGCCTAGGAAGCAGTAGACTATGGCTCAAGTACTGGAGTTCCTACCAAACATGTAGGAGACTTGGATGAGATCTTGTCTTTCTTTCTTTCTTTCTTTCTTTCTTTCTTTCTTTCTTTCTTTCTTTCTTTCTTTCTTTCTTCCTTCCTTCCTTCCTTCCTTCCTTCCTTCCTTCCTTCCTTCTCTTTCTTTCTTTCTTTCTTTCTTTCTTTCTTTCTTTCTTTCTTTCTTTCTTTCTTTCTACAGGTAGATTTAGACAGAGAGAGAGAGAGAAAGAGAGAAAGAGAAAGATCTTCCTTTCCGTTGGTTCACCCTGCAAATGGCCGCTAGGAGCCAGGTACTTCCTCCTGGTCTCCCATGCGGGTGCAGGGCCCAAGCACTTGGGCCATCCTCCACTGCCTTCCAGGGCCACAGCAGAGAGCTGGACAGGAAGAGGAGCAAGCAGGACAGAATCCGGCGCCCCAACCAGGACTAGAACCCCAGGGTGCCAGCACCACAGGTGGAGGATTAGCCAAGTGAGCAGTGGCGCTGGCTGGCTCTTGCTTTCTTGCCTTCAGCCTGGTGAAGTTCATGCAGCCATTTGGGGAGTGAAATAGAAACTGAAAATTCTCCCTCTCTCTCAAATTAAAAAAATATAATTTCAAAATTTAAAAATATCAATATATATACAAATGTATACTCATGAATGAAGACAAAACGAAAATACACTGATACTTTTGATTAAGCGACATTCACCAAAGTCTGTTCTTATAAATACAAGAATGAGTTCACAGAAATGAAGTTTAAGTTTCAAAAAGAAATGTAAAGCAAAAAAAATGATAAGCATGCAGGAACATGAAAGCAAACAATGATAATGTAAAGTAATTACAACATCAAAATTAATAGTGGTTTTTTTTTTTAGATAAAACTAAAGTACATGGCAATAGTAGCATTTAAGTTAGAAAGGCTATAATTAGCACTAAATCCTTGTAATAGTCATACACTTTTGTATGAAAAGACAAAGATAATAATAATTAAATTTGGAATTTTATTACCCATTTTAAAATATCCAACATATGGGGTCAGTGTTGAGGTATAATGCATATAGCTGATGGCTGTAGATGCCTGCATCCTATATGGGTTCTGGTTCGTGTGCCTGCTGTTCCATTACTGATCCAGCTCATTACTAATTACCTTGGAAAAACAGTGGATGATGGCTTAAGTGTTGAACCTCTGTACTCACGTGGGAGACCCAGATGAAGCTCCTAGATTTGGTCTGGCCCAGCCCTAGCTTGTACCATCTGGGGAGTGAATAAGTGGATGGAAGATCTCTCTCTGTAAATTTGACTTTCAAAGAAGTAAAAATAAGTATCCTTTTAAAAATGCAACATTATTTGTTTTTAAAAATTTATTTATTTATTTGAAAATCAGAGTCACACACAGAGAGAGGGAGAGAGCAGAGAGGGAGAGAGAGAGAGAAATCTTCCATCCATTGGTCCACTCCCCAATTGGCTGCAATGGCTGGAGCTGCAACAATCCAAAGTCAGGAGCCAGGAGCTTTCTCCGGGTCTCCCACGCATGTGCAGGGGCCCAAGGCCTAGGGCCATCTTCTACTGCTTTCCCAGGCCATAGCAGAGAGCTGGATCAGAAGTGGAGCAGCCAGGATGCAATCCCATATGGGATGCTGGCACTGCAGGCGGCAGCTTTACCCGCTAAGCCACAGCACTGGCCTCAATCTAACATAATTTCTGAGAATGGAAATATATGTAAAATTTGTAAGTGACAGAGAAAAATGGTGGAATCATTCAAAATATTAAATCAATCAAACAAAGGAATAAAAAGAGAAAAGAATGATTTGAAAACCAGGAATAAAAATTTATGCCAGTACAATAGATGACAGATTACAAAAATCTCAGACATATGTTGAAACTTAATTTATATCAGAACCAAAATTGCTGTGAAATAGAAAAGCAAGAATATTTCAGTAAAGGTATATATTCAGTAAAGGTATATATTTCCTTATATAGGTAAGTACCTATATAAGGAAAAAGGAAACTAAAATTGGAACTCTAATTATATACAAATTTGAATAGCAATAGTAGCTACATAAAATATATACAAGGGACTGGCATTGTGGCATAATGGGTAATGCTGGTGTTTGCAATGCCAGCACCATATATGGGTGCTGGTTCATGTCTTGGCTGCTACACTTCCAATCCAGCTCTCTGCTAATGGTCTGGGGAAAACACGTAGGATGGCCTGAGTATATGAGGCCCCGCTCCTATGAAGGAGACCGTGAAAAAGCTCCTGGATCTTGACTTCACCCTGACACAGCCCCAACTGTTGTGGTCCTCTAGGAAGTGAACCAGCAGAAGGAAAATTGATTCTCTCCTGTCTCTCCCTCTCCTCTATAATTTTGACTTTCAAACAAACAAATAAATATCTAAAAATTTATTTATTTCAAATAATAATTATTTCAAATAAATATATATTTTAAAACTTTCAAAGAAATAAATACATATTTAAAAATAAAAACCAACATATTTAAAAACAAGATAAATGTAGCAATATTTTTATGAACTTACTGGGAGAATGAATCTATTTGTGACACACAGATGTCTCAGAGTAAGCATTAATAAATTATGCAATAAACTTATTATTTCCTTTCAATTCTTCCATAATATGGACTTCAAGGGCTTCTGGTCTCAATTTTCAGCAAACTTTCAGCCTCAGAGGCCATAGGTGATTATTTACATAATAGCTTATGTTGTCTTTGTAGAATACAATGTGGTAGACTTCTGTGGAATAAGCAAAAGAGACATTACTTACACTGTTTTATCCCGGAATACCACTTATAAGCACTTAATATTTCCTAGAAAGTTTTCTACTTGCAACTCACTCTTCATTGCCAGTTTCTGCATCAATACATCTTCTATTGTAAACGACATAAAGTTCAACAGAATTACCAATAATATTGAGTTCCAAAATCAAAGAGAAGAAGCAGGCTCACATAAGGACAGTGACCAGTACCTGCTGTAGAGTCTACATTACAGGAATAAATAGTCCTGCATAACAGTATAGCTGGAACAAATAAATAATCTCAACCCTCTTTTTCTTATCTAATGTTCCTCTAGTCAGTGTAAAGAGTCATAAGAAGAGAAAAAACATCAAGGAGAAGATGGAATTCTATTAGTAAAAGAAGGAATGGATTGGAAAGAACCAAAAACAATGCAATATATAACATACTTTCCATTTCTAGTATTTTTTAAAAGATTTGAGAGTATCTTCAATTATGATAAAAATCTATTGACTGTACAGATACATTCAACTCTTACTATTCACAATATTTAATGTTCTATAAAATCACTCCAAACACTGAATTGGCAAATATTGAACTATTGCTCATAGAGACATACAAAGTAGCTTTCTGTGAACCTCAGATCATATTTTTATCAATCAATTAATTGCTTTATGTGTACTTCTATTTAATTCATTTAATTCATATTGTTAGTTTATTAATACTGATTTCATAGCCTTCAGCATTATAACCCATGCCTGATTGTAGTTCATCTGATAAATATATTTTCTCCATAATGTACATCATAATCTTCTTTGCTTTAGGTAGTAAGTACTTTAGGACAAGTTTAGGGCTCCTTTTAAATGGAAAATCATCCCTACAAAAGTACAATATAAAAAATGTGCTGGTAAATATAACATGAAATGGAAATTCATATTTCTATAGTATATGAGAGCCAAAACCAGAAAGTGGGTGGTGGTCTTGTTCTGCCTCAGCCGGGAAGATGCCTGTTGGGTAACTGCACTTGTGTGCAAATGACCGTGAAAGTGCCTTAATATTGATTTGAGAGTTATGCTAAATTTTAGCAAGAAGGTAGAATCACTAATAATGAGATTGTATTATGCATGTTCTCAATCCTGAGGAGAAATATCTCTATTATCTCACATGAGCTGAAGCTTCTGGCTCCTAATTAAGAAGCTCAGTGTGACTTTTTTTTTTTTTTTTTTTTTTTGACAGCCAGAGTGGACAGTGAGAGAGAAAGACAGAGAGAAAGGTCTTCCTTTTGCCGTTGGTTCACCCTCCAATGGCCACTGCGCTGCGGCCAGCACATCACGCTGATCCGAAGGCAGGAGCCAGGTGCTTCCTCCTGGTCCCATGCGGGTGCAGGGCCCAAGCACTTGAGCCATTCTCCACAGCACTCCCTGGCCACAGTAGAGAGCTGGCCTGGAAAAGGGGCAACCAGGACAGAATCCGGCGCCCCCACCGGGACTAGAACCCGGTGTGCAGGCGCCGCAAGGCGGAGGATTAGCCTAGTGAGCCGCAGCGCCGGCTCAGTGTGACTTTTGATGCCTAACCAAAGTCAAGTGCAAAGCCTTTACTTTGACAGGTCTTATGGAGATAACCTGCCTTCCACATATCTGACTTGGTGCCCAACTATTGCACTGAAGTCTCCATCAGGCCTTGCGATCGAAGACTCACTCCCCTCTCCACATGGTTTAACATGTGCATCACTGTTTTTATTTCTAGCTCACGTATCTTCATTCCTAGGACTGTTTATCTGAAACCTTTGGAGAGGTCTTCTAAAGCACTCTACACTTTGAAGACATTTATCCACTCTGATTTTGTAATCAGTACCTTTGCCCATCTATCCTTTTTCTCTTGTCCTCAAAAATCCCAGTGTTCATATATCTATCTACAAGTGTCTATTTTTTTTTTTTTTGAGGTTCCATCAGCATTGAGTCAACCCATCCTGCTGCACTGATCCACCTGATCTTGAATCAATGTTCCCATCCAAGAGAGGGTGAAACAGGGTTGCTCTCTCAGGATTTTAGAAACTTATGCAATTGCAGTTAGTGCTTAAAGGCTTGATTATCACTCTCATTTCAGTTTGTTGCCTTAATCAGCTACTCCAATAGTGAGTCCCTGAAATTAACTCTCAAGAAATTGAACATGTTTCAGAAGAGATTGTAGGGAATTATTTAGTGTGCCTTGTTGAGAATTTACAGATGACGAAAGAAAATGAGCTCAGTTTATGGACTGGAAAACTAAAGCTTAAGAATCAGCTTGCCCAAAACTAAAACACAATATCTTGAAATTCTAAATTCCAAACTCTTTCAGTTACATAAAACAGAATTTCAGCTTTCATCTGGTTACTTTCTCAGCTATGGGACGACTCATTTTTCTCAAAAATCATTATGTTCTATAATGTCTTAGCTATGGCAGTTTTGTATTTTGGGTTATCAGTTCCATGGTACAGCTCCTAGGTGAGAACAAACTTAATTTGTTCAAAGACCAGCATGGATGCTACTACATCAAAATCAATAAATGAGTGGAATAAGGTTAGGAGACAAATCTGGCAGTGTGGTATTTATCACAAAGTACTTAACACACTGTTTTGTGCTGTTAATCTGTTTATATAACTTCACATCTAGCTTGAACTTCTTGAAAGCAAAAACTTTAATTTCCTTTTCTCTGCCTCCCCAGTACCCATTTCACTTGAACACATTTTATTGAATAAATTCACATTTGAACATATAATTGAATAGATGACTTTCCATGAGACTTTTCTAAGTGATGTGATTAAAAACTCAAGGCAAAATACTTTCTCTGTATCATTAATATTCTAAGAACACAATAGAGAGTAATTATGATATTTGAGAGGAAACTATATGTATATAAATATTTATTTATCTAAAATAAATCAGTGACAGAGCTAAATGACAATTTGGAAAATATTCTCTGTATTTGATTTCTGGATTTTATTCATTGTGCAATTGATTTATATAATGATATTATAAATATATAAACTATGTCCAAGTGCCTATGCTGCAAGTTGGTAAAGTAGAAATTCTAGCGATAAACTGACCACTTGTCTAGAGTGATAGATGAAGAATTTTCTTGAATAGTTATTCATATTTGATTATTAAACTGATGAGGAAGAAAGTCAGGTACTACATATGTTTTACATTGTAAAAGAGCCGTATACACTAAATCTCCAAAAGAGTTCACAGAACATATGAACATAAGAATTAATAATGATTCTAGCCTTATGAAATCTTCACTTGTACTGATTTCTTTCATTATAAATAATAAGCCAGCTAAGCCCCAACATTTCCGTCTTTCTTTTATAATGACTTCTGGGAAATATACTTCTACAAAATAGCAATGAAATAATAATAATACAAGCACTATCTTATTTACATCAGGTAAATTGCTTCTGAAGGTCAGAAGTGATGATGTTATGGTAAAAGCAAAGTAGTTATTCCATAAACACCATATTCACCAATCTGAAAGCCAGAATATCTCACAGAAGAAAAAACATAAACGTAAATATTTCCAAACAAAACAGCATCCATATTTGTCAAACTTCAGTAGCTGTGTGGTGAGACCAAGTCAAAAGAAGGAAAACACTAGCATTTGGTTTCTAGATGCTTTAAATCAGTACACAGGTACAGTTAAAATTGATGGCTGTTCCCCAAGGGCAGAGTTACATGCATGGCACCTTGTTATTCACCTGGTTATTAGTTTGTATAAAAGGAAACATGGATTGAAGTGAGTGTGTGTACACACACACACACCCATCCACACACAGACACACACATACTCACGCACACATACACATTCATGGGCATGGTCAGTGGACACTTGGTCAGAAACCTGGAAGAAAAAGAACTGGAGCAGTGACAAGGAGAGGAGACTGGGGCAGAGGCATGTGGATAAACTTAAGGAAGTGAACACAAAGAGCACACTATTCAAACCACCTGTTAACCATCACCACTGAAGAGTCACTGATTAACTCTGACAGTATTGACATGATGCTCACATGGACAGAGTGACCACACTAATAGACATAGATTCCACGTGGGTACAACCAAGGGTCTCACTTCCAGTGCATGTCCAGCCACCTCTGCCCCTGAATACTCAGCTTGTCAACAACAAATACCAAAGTTGAGTTCCTGAGGTGACACAGTCTCTCCGGAAACCAGAAGACTGATTGACTACTTGGAAATAAATCCCACAAAAATTTAGGTGCCCTGGGCCTTGATAAAATTTGGAGGGATCTGGAGCATGTTAGGCTATCACTTAAGGTGAAGGACAAGTTCCTGCATTGGGTCTCAAAGGAAAAGCTACCACCCCTAGTGACCTTTGGATTCTGGAGTCACAAGTTATCTTATATGGGAGCAGGGAGAATGTTATTCACACTTTGAAACAAACAATGATTTCAAAAATTTCCGGTGTTCAGGAGAGTTAAGAACAGGAGAAAGACCTTTGGTAGGCCCAGTCTGCTTTTGCCTGACTCTGCCTTAGCACAGACTCAGGATTTGGAGAAGTTACACAGTGCTCTACAGATAACTATTCTCCATTTGTAAAACATCTTTAAAAAGTTTTTGACTTGCTACTGGGTCTCCCTAGAGACGGATGCTTAATCAAGAGCCAACATGTTACCATGCAACCTGTAGTACTCTGTATAAATTGGGTATTGTGTGACATACCATGTCATCAAGTTGAATGTTCTCAGTGGTATTCCATGATAGAGAAGCTGGGGTTGGCATTGTGATGTTGTAGGTAAAGCTGCCACCTATGACACTGGCATCCTATATGGGTGCCAGTTTGAAACCTGCCTGCTCCACTTCTAATCTAGCTCCCTGGTAATGTGCCTGCAAAGATAGTAGAGGATGGCCCAAGTACCTGAGTCCCCACACCCATGAGAAAGTCCCTGCTGAAGCTCAGGGCTCTTGGCTTTAGCCTGCCCAGCTCCAGCCATTGAGGCTATTTGGGGAGTAAACTGGCAGATGGAAGGTCTCTCTCTCTCTCTCTCTCTCTCTCTCTCTGTGTGTGTGTGTGTCTATCTTGCTGTCTCTCTGTTGGTCTCTTCTTCTCACTGTGTAACTCTAATTTACAAGTAAGAAAATAAACCTTGGGGCCATGGCACAATAGGTCAATCTTCTTCCTGCAGCACCAGCATCTCATATGGGTACTGGTTCTAGTTCCAGTTGCTTCTCTTCCAATCCAGCTCTCAGCTATGACCTGGGAAAGCAGTAGAAGATGGCCCAAGTGCTTGGGCCCCTGCACTTTTGTGGGAAACTTAGAAACTTAAGTTTCTGGCTCCTGGCTTTGGATCGGTTCAGCTCCAGCCATTGCAGCTATTTGGATAGTGAACCAGCGGATGGAAGACCTCTCTCTCTGTTTCTCCCTCTCACTGTCTGTAAATCCACCTCTCAAATAGATAAAAATTAATAAGATTTAAAACGAAAAGAAAAGAAACCTTTAAAAGAAATGGAGAAGTGATGTTGGTAGGATAATTTTAAATAAGCAGCATGAATAAATAATAGAGATGTTCATGGCTCGTTTTCATGCCACATACCCGTCCCATTTAACCTATATCTATAGTTTCAAGGAGAATTATCTGTGACTAATAACTAAAGAAAAATAAATGCGGGCCTGGCATTCTATCCAACATGACCAACCAGGGGATCCCTATAGGACAATTATTATGGAAAATTTTCCCACTAAGCATAATTCTCTTTAATTGTTGGACTTTAATTTCACAGATTTAAAGAAAAATAAGGCAATGGTTCAGAGTTCCAATATACTTTCCAACTTCGTACCCCCTCCCAGAGTTTACCTTATTGTTAACATCTTGCATTAGAGTGCTACATTTGTCAAAAGTGATACACCAATATTTTAATATATTATCAACTAATGTCCACAGTTTCATTAAACTTTGCATTATATTCTTCTATGGTTTTGACAAATGTATAATATCATGTGTCCACATTTACAGTACTTTACAGAAGAGTTTCACTGTCCTAAATATCTCCTAAACTCCACTTACTCACACTCTCACTGTGAACCCTTGGCAATCACTGATATTTTAAAGCCTGTAGTTTTTCTTTTTTAAGGTGTCATTTAGTTTGAATCATATAGCATACATGTAACCTTTCAAGACTGGTTTCTTTTGCTAAGTAATATATGCCAAGAGTTGAGCTGGAAAGAGCTGAGCTGCCAGATGTTGAAGTGTTCCATTAAAATAAAACCAAAATTAAAATAACAGTCAAGCCTGTAATCACTTACTGCAGTGTATAAACAAGAGATTAAATAGAAAAAAAGGGACTAGTTTCCTTGGTGTTCCACTTTTCTTCCCGGGATGGCACTGAATGAAGGTCAGATATGTAATTGCAGATGGGAGAATTATCTCACTGCCGATGCAGTTCTGTACAAAAGGCTCCTGCTGTTTTATGGACCAGGTGGGGAGAGCAGAGAGAAGGAAAATCCCTGAGAATGGAAAAGTACTGAATACTGAATCAGAATGGAGAAGAATCTTCCAGGTCTATCTCTAAGATGGTCATGGCAGAGGCATCTGAAAAAGGCCTTGGCAGAGGTATTGTGGGAATGTAGGTGGCTGGAGAAAGGAGCTGAGGGCTGACAGCATGGTCAAACCAATGTTGGACAGCTCCCTGGTAACCTGAGGGACAGTAGTGGCTGCTGACTAATAGCCCAAGCTGACCTGCAGGGACCATTTATAGACAGTTCTGGACATTCCATGGTTTGACAACCAGGGCCCACCAACAATGTGACAACTGCAGCAGACCAGCCATGGGAGAGCCTGTTCCAGTCCACATGGCAAGTGCACCATGCCAATGCCCTTCCCTTTCTGTGCACAATCCAGGCCTAATTTTCTGTGCATCGTGTAGGCTTACTTTACTTGCACCACAAAGCCCTTCTCCTTCCTCTTCAGTTTTCTTTGTGATGCAAACTGAAGATTCCATAATATTGCAAATATGGAACCAGTACTAGCGGGAAATATCCAAAATGGCTGCAGGATGTGTCCTCCTCCCCTATGATCATTATAATAAAATTACCCTTGCGGGCACCCTGACTCCCATCAGGCACCTGGTGTCAATGACACCTCCATGTTTCCAAAAAAGGCTCAGAAATGGGTGATTCCTGAGGCTGTCCCCAAATCCAACTGTTTTTGAATATTCAAATGAACTGCACTTTGGATATTACCACCTATGCCTCTGGATGATATAAAGAAAGGGTAACCTTCAGTCTGGAATCTTGTGACCTAACACAACATTGGACTGGCCTTCTGAAAATTCAGTTATGGACCCAGATAGGTGATACCACTTTCAAAGGCATGAGGCCATATCTTCCAAGATGTAGCAAATGGTTTAAATTAGAATTCAATATTTGCATTTCTGCCAAACCCAGGATTCATGGATCTGATAACCAAGGGGAGAAATGAGTTGGTTATACTGACTACAATTCTTGCAAGACATAAAATTTTATTATTATTTCTTTTTTTAACTTTTATTTAATAAATATAAATTTCCAAAGTACAGTTTATGGATTTACAATGGCTTTTCTCATCCATAACTTCCCTCCCACCCGCTACCCTCCCATCTCCCACTCCCTCTCCCATTCCATTTGCATCAAGATTCATTTTCAATTATCTTTATATACAGAAGATCAGTTTAGTATATATATTAAGTAAAGATTTCAACAGTTTGCACCCACACCGAAACACAAAGTGTAAAATACTGTTTCAGTACTAGTTATAGCATTGCTTCGATTGTACAACACATTAAGGACAGAGATCTTACATGAGGAGTAAGTGCACAGTGACTCCTTTGTTGACTTAACAATTTGACACTCTTGTTTATGGCGTCAGAAATCTCCCTAGGCTCTAGTCATGAGTTGCCAAGTCTATGGAAGCCTTTTGAGTTTGCCAACTCCGATCTTATTTAGACAAGGTCATGGCCAAAGTGGAAGTCCTCTCCTCCCTTCAGAGAAATGTACCTCCTTCTTTGATGGCCCATTCTTTCCACTGGGATCTCACTCATGGAGATCTTTCATTTAGGTTTTTTTTTTTGTTTGTTTTTTTGTTTTTTTGTTTTTTTTTGCCCAAGTGTCTTGGCTTTCCTTGCCTAAAATACTCTCATGGGCTCTTCAGCCAGATCCGAATCCATTAAGAGCTGATTCTGAGGCCAGAGTGCTGCTTAGGACATCTGCCATTCTATGAGTCTGCTGTGTATCCTGCTTCCCATGTTGGATTGTTCTCTCCTTCTTAATTATATCAGTTAGTATTAGCAGACACTAGTCTTGTTTATGTGATCCCTTTGACTCTTAGACCTATCATTATGATCAATTTGTGAACTGAAATTGATCACTTGGACTAGTGAGATGGCATTGGTACATGCCACCTTGATGGGATTGAATTGAAACCCCCTGGCACGTTTCTAACTCTACCATTTGGGGCAAGTCCGATTGAGCTTGATTTTTTATGTCAGTGCATCTATTTAGTTTTCAAAGGAAAGAAGCTTCATCAGAGGAAATATAAATGCTTCAACCAAGACACATGCCTGGTAGGAGAATGTAACTCTATTTAAAAGATATGTGTAGGGGCCGGCAACAAGGCTCACTTGGTTAGTCCTCCGTCTGCAGCACCAGCATCCCCTATGGGCGCTGGGTTCTAGTCCTGGCTGCTCCTCTTCCAGTCCAGGTCTCTGCTGTGGCCCAGGAGGGCAGTGGAGGATGGCCCAAGTGCTTGGGCCCTTGCACCCATATGGGAGACAAGGAGGAAGCACTTGGCTCCTGGCTTCAGATTGGAGCAGTGATGGCTGTGGCGGCCATTAGGGGAGTGAACCAACAGAAGAGAGACCTTTCTCTCTGTCTCTCTCTCTCTCACTGTCTATAACTCTACTTGTCAAATAATAATAATAATAAATACATATTTTTTTAAAGATGCCAACTCGACAATTGGTAGCCTGTGCTTACTTTGTATGAATCATCTATGGTGAGCCATAATTGTATTTTCCAGAATTTCTTTTCCTGTATAATTCTGGCTTAATGTGGGACACAGAAAATAATTGCTTGATTTGGTAAAGCAAGAACTACAGAAGCTGTATTATTTTGTTCTCCAAAAGACCCGGATGGACATGGATACTGTTGCAGTTCTCACACTTTGTAGTGGATCTGCAGTCTCTTTGTTGTTTGAGCACAGCTGCAAGTCCATAGCTCTTCTGGCAGATGTCCTTCTTTTCCCCTCCCTTACTGTCTCCTTCAACTCTGACTCCTTGGTCAGCTACATGCTCACAGCAACAAACTTGGCAGTCTGGAGGCAGTGTGAGGCTGATGCATGCTCCAGTTTGCTCCTTTCTCTGGATTTCAATTTGGTCTCGCATTCTTTTACTTATTTACTTTCAAGGCCAGCACAAATGCAGAAACTGTAGCTTCATATAGATTGAGTTATTATTTCCTGCCATTGTGAAATGTCCTGTCTTTGTAGGCAGTAAGTGCATTATCTGATATCACTCTTAGCAGTTTTTCTCAGTTTTAACCCATAAAGGGTACATCAGTATTTGCAACTATTTTATAGTAATATCACTCTATTACTTAAGTGACGTGTATAAAATTGTACTTCATTAGTGTTTCAACTAGCATTTCTTGGGGAACAGCTCTGATGCTCATTGTAGTATTGTTCACAGTAACAAAGAAAACAATGTAAGTGTCTTTATACATGAGAGAATTCTATATATGACACATAGACAGACACACAACATGGAATATTGTTAAGCCATAAGAAGGAAATCCTGCCATCTGTAATAACCTTGATGAATCTGGAGGATATTACACTAAGTGAAATAAATCACACACATAAATACAAATGTTGAATGCTCTAATTTATATTTGGAACACAAAAAAGAATCAAAGAAACAGAGAGTGTAATGGTGATTGAGGGGGTTAAGGTTGTAAGAAAATGGTTAAATATTGATCAAAAGGGATAAACTTTCAGTTAAATCTAATGTGTAATATGCTGGCTATAGTGAATAGTGTGGTATGTACTTGAACTTTACAAGAGTGATTTTTTTTTTTTTTTGACAGGCAGAGTGGACAGTGAGAGAGAGAGACAGAGAGAAAGGTCTTCCTTTGCAGTTAGTTTACCTTCCAATGGCCGCCGCGGCCGGTGCGCTGCAGCCGGCGCACCTGCTGATTTGAAGCCAGGAGCAAGGTACTTATCCTGGTCTCCCATGGGGTGCAGGGCCCAAGCACTTGGGCCATCCTCCACTGCACTCCCTGGCCACAGCAGAGAGCTGGCCTGGAAGAGGGGCAACCGGGACAGAATCCGGCGCCCCAACCGGGACTAGAACCCGGTGTGCCGGCGCCGCTAGGTGGAGGATTAGCCTAGTGAGCTGCAGCGCCGGCACAAGAGTGATCTTATATATGATGAACATTAAAAAAAAAAAAAAAAAAAAAAGTGACTATGTGAAGTGATCAATGTTTCAATTTGATGATGTTAATCATTTCAGTATGTATAAGTACATCAAATCATCAAGTTGTATGCAATAAACGTATATACTTTTTATTTGTCAGTTTTACTTCAATAAAAAAAAAATCCTAGTGCTATAATTGCAACATCAGTCATCCCAGAGCCTGATTCCAATGCTTACTAGGTTTTTTCAAGCTGTGATTTTTCTGACTGCTATTAATTTTGTATATCTTATAGTTTTTTTGTTACAAGCCAAAACCTGATATACCAAGTAAAAATCATTGAGGAAAATATGTTTTCATTGTGAAGTATTTTATTTTTCTGGCTAAGGGTGAGCTTTGTTTACTTTTGTTGGAGCTCTGTGTGTGAGGCTAAATTCTCCTCTGGTGTTCTTGTTTTTGTCTTCCCTGTGGTTTTGGGTTTCCCTAAAGTTCTTTAATATCTTTTGAAACACAGGGTTCTTTCTGTTGTATTCCTGTTTATATACAGCAGTCCCATTGATATGATGGGGAGGTATGGCAGGAAGAGGAAGGATTCTATGGCCCTATTATTAGGCTTGGTCTTTGAGCAAGCCTGTTCCTGGAGTTATGACCTTCATAAGAGCCATCTCGGTATTGTTTGGTTTTGTTTTCCTTACCCTCTATAGACACAGGAAGTCTGGAGATGCCTGGGATTGGGTAGTACCCTTTTACCAGGTCAGTTAGGCTCTTTCAAATTCCTGCAGTTTCACTTTAATAAAATAGTTTCTCTAAGAGTATTAATTATTTGCTTTTCAAAAATTTATTTATTTTTGTTTATGTGAAAGGCAGAGAGACTGAGAGAGAGAGAGAAAGAGTGTGTATATATGCACATGCATGCAAGAAAGATCTTCAAATTGTTGGTTCATCCCTCAAATACCTACAAACCTGGGGCTGAGCTGAGCCAAAGTCAAGAGCCAGAAACTCCAACCAGTCTCCTATGTGAGTGGTAGGGACCACAGTATTTGAGCTAACATTTGCTTCCTCCCAGAGTGCACCTTAGCAGGAAGCCAGATGGTAGGTAGAGGCAGGACTCTGAAGCCAGGCACTCTGATATGGATGCCAGCATCCCAAGTGGCTGCTCAACCCACTGCATAACAATGCCTACCCCCACAGTAATAAATGATAAGAAAATATCACTCTGTGCATATTTAGAGTCACTGGGCCTGTATTGTAACCCAGCAGTGTAAGCCACTGCCTACGATGCCATCATCACATACTGGAGTATTTGTTCATGTCCTGGTTACACTGCTTCTTATACAGCTCCTGACTGTACATTCTGGGAGGCAACAGATGATGACTGAAGTGCTTGTGTTACTTCCAAGCCTGTGGGAGACCTGAGTAGAGCCCCTGACTCCTAGCATTAACCTAGATCAGTCCTGGCCTTTATGGCCATTTGGGAAATGAACAAGAAGTGGGAGGATTCCTTCCCCCTGTCTCTCTTTCACTCTCACTCTCTTACTCTCTCTCTCCTCTCTGTCTCTCTGCCTTTCAAATAAACATATAAGTGTTCAAAACATAAGAAAAGAAAGAAAAGGAAACTCTGGCTTTCTTTCTAACACTGCAAAAATATAAAGATATTGGATTACTCTTTTCACTGTGAAGACCTGATAGGGCTTTTGGTGATAAAACTAACAAGTGTGAGGGTCCTCTCAGACATGGCCCCTGAGGTATCTTCATATTGTCTTGCACAGTGGCTGCACCAGTTTACATTCCCACGAACAGTAGATTAGGATCCCTTTTCCCCCACATCCTTGCCTGCATTTGTTGTTTGTTGATTTCTGTATGAGAGCCATGCTAACTTAAGTGAGGTGATACCTCGTCATGGTTTTGATTCGCATTTCCCTGATGGCTAGTAATCCTAAGCATGCTCTCAAGTGTTCGTTGGCCTTTTGAATTTCTGCTCTTATAAAAATGGCTGCTCAAGTGCTTTGCCCATTTCGTAACTGGATTCTTTTTTGTTGTTGTTTTTGAATTTCTTGATCTCTTTATAAATTCTGGAAATTAACCCTTCATAAGTTGTATAGTTTTAAATATTTTCTTCCATTCTGTCAGTTACCTCTTCTCTTTTCTGAGTGTTTCTTTTGCAGTGCAGAAGCTTCTCAGCTTGATATAATCCCATTTGTCAATTTTGGCTTTGATTGCTTGTGCTTCTGAGGTATTTTCCAAAGAAGTTTTCGCCTATTCCAATGTCCTGCAGAATTTCTCTCATGTTCTCTAGAAATTTGATGGTATCAGGTCATAGATTTAGGTCTTTGATCCATTTTGAGTGGATTCTTTTATAAGGTATATGGACTGGTTTCATAATTCTGCAGATAGAGATCCAGTTTTTCAGAGCCATTTGTTGAAGAGACTGCCCTTGTTCCACCAATTGATTTTAGCTCCCTTGTCAAGGATATGTTCCTTGTAGATGCATAAATTGATTACTGGAGTTTCTATTCTGTTCCATTTGTCTAAATTTCTGTTTTTGTGCCAATAGCAGCCTGTTTTGGTAACTGCCCTGTAGTATGTATTAAAATCTGCTATCATGATGCCTTCAGATTTGTTTTTTTGTGTAAGTTCGCTTTAGCTATTTGGGATCTTTTGTGTTTCCATATGAAATTTTGGATCATTTTTTTCAAGATCTGAGAAGAATAAAAATTTCATTGGTATTTTGATTGGGATTTCATTGAATCTATAAATTGCTTTGGGTAGTATGGACATTTTGATGATATTGATTCTTTCAATCCATGAACTTGGAAGACTTTTTCATTTTTCAGTGTTTTCATCTTTAATGTTTTATAATTTTCACTATAGAAATCTTTGACATATTTGGTTAAATTTACTCCAAAGTATTTAATTCTTTTAGTAGCTATTGTGAGTGGGATTTATCTTAAAAGTTCTTTTGCAGTCATGGATATCTGTGGATACAAAGGCTATTGATTTTTGTGTATTAATTTTGTATCCTGCCACTTTAACAAACTTTTATGTTTTCCAATATTCTCTCAATAGAGTCTTTTGGATCCTCTGTACATAGAATCATGTCATCTGCAAATAGGGACACCTTCTTTTCCAATTTGTATCCCATTGATTTCTTTTTCTTGCCTAATGGCTCTGGCTAAGACTCCCAGTACTATATTAAACAGCAATGTTGAGAGTTGGTATCCTTCTCTGGTTCTGGATATTAGGGACATTTCTTTCTGTTTTCCCCTATTCAATAGGATGCTTGTCATAGTCTTATCATAAATTGACTTGATTGTGTTGAGAAATGTTTCTTCTATATTCAATTTGCTTAAAATTTTCATCATGAAGGGATGTTGTATTTTATCAAATGCTTTCTCTGCATCTATAGAGATAATCATATGGTTTTTGTCCTATGGTTTGTTAATGCGATATATCAGATTTATTGATTTGTGAATGCTGAACCATCCCTGCATAGTAGAGATAAATTCCATTTCTCTTGGTCAATGATCTTTCTGATGTGTTGTTGGATTTGATTAGCTAATACTTTGTTGAGTATTTTTGCATATATGGTCATAAGGGATATTGGTCTATAGTTCTTTTTTTCTGTTGTATATATTTCTGGTTTATGAATTCTGGTGATGCAAGCTTTCAACTGTTTTAAATAGCTTGAGAAGAATTAGAATTAGTTCTTTAAATGTCTTCAGAATTCCGCAGTGAAACTATCTTGTCCTGGGTTTTCTATGTTGGGAGTGTCCTTATTACAGATTAAATCTCTGTTGTTTATTAGTCTGTTTAGGTTTTCTGTTCATGGCTCAATTTTGGTAGTTTGCATGTGTCCAGAAATCTATCCATTTCTTCTAGTTTTCCCAATTTGTTGGAATATAGCTCTTTGTAGTAATTCCTGATGATTATTATTATTTCTTTGTTATCTGTTGCTTTATTTCCTTTTTCATGTCTAATTTTATTGATTTGGGTTTTCTCCCTCTTTTTTTGGTTACTTGGGTCAATGGTGTATCAATTTTGTTTACTTTTTTCAGAATACCAGCTCTTAATTTCACTGAACTTTTACACTGTTTTTTTAATTAAATTTTCTTATTTCTTCTCTTATTTCAATTATTTATATCTCCTACTATCTTTATGTGTGGTTTGATTTGTTGCTGTTTTTTTTTAAGTCCTTGATATGCACCAATAGCTCATTTATTTGGTACCTTTCCAATTTTTTTTTTAATGTAGGCACTAATTTCTATAAACATCCCTCTTAACACTGCTTTTGCTGTATCCCACAGGTTTTGATATGCGGTATTGTTATCTTCATTTGTTTCCAGAATTTTTTTCACTTTTTGTTTGATATTTTCTATGCCCCATTGTTCATTCAGAAATGTTGTTAAGACTCCATGTGTTTGCATATGAACTAGATATTCTTGAGTTGTTGATTTCCAACTTCATTCTATGTGCACAGAGAAGATGCATGATATAATTTTGATTTTTTTGAATTTGCTGAGACTTGCTTTAAGGCCTAGCATATTGTCTATGCTAGAGAAAGTTCCATGCATTGATAAAAAGAATGTGTATTCTGAAACTGTCAGGTAAAAATTTTGGTGGATATCATTTAGCTCCATTTGGTCCTTAGCATTGATTAGCTTTGTTGTTTCCCTGTTGATTCTCTGTCTAGTGTGTCTGTCCATTGATGAAAATGGTGTGTTGACGTTCCCTGTTACTATTGTATTGGAGTCTATGTCTCCTTTAAGATCCATTAATATTTCTTTTAAATAACCAAGTGCCCTGTAATTGGGTACATATACATTTATT